>NW_026883619.1:0-51369 GCF_032173495.1 Musca vetustissima
TCAAACTCACACTTTACAAGACGCTGATACTACCCGTGCTATTATATGGATCAGAAGCATGGGTACTTGCGCAAGCAGATGAGGCAGCTCTTGGGGTGTTTGAAAGAAAAATTATCCGAAAGATCTACGGGCCGATCTGCGTCGACGGTGAATATCGGCGTCGAATAAACCACGAGCTTTACAATTTATACGCGGACATCAACATAGTCAGTCGTATTGAGCTGCAGCGACTACGGTGGCTAGGCTATGTTGTGCGGATGAATGAAAATGCCCCAGGTCAAAAGGCATATAAAAATGAGCCTACTGATGGTTCCCGTAGAAGGGGAAGGCCACGAATTAGATGGGAAGACCAAGTAGAAAACAAAATCTTGGAACGTGTCTTCCAAATTTGTGGACTTGAGCACAAGACCGACGCGCTTGGACATATTTTTTAAGCTCGGCTTATGGAACAACCGTTCTGTAACAAGCCAGAGTATAAATAACCACGAAAGAGTATAAATAACCACTTAAAATTACTTTCAAATGATCACTGCCCTTACAAGGCAAAATTCAAATAACAAAAAAAAAATATATATGTATAATATATATGTGAGCTATATCTAAATCTGAACCGATTTCAACAGAACTTCACAGACATCGAACTGGACTTAAATATGTGCGCGGTGCCAAATTTTGTCCCAATCGGTCAATCCTAGGGAGTTAGGTGCACCATTTACATAAAATCGTACGAAACTTTATATGAGAGCAATATCTAAATCTGAGACGATTTCCAGAAAACTTTGCATAAGTAAATATGGTCCTATTTTAGTGCGGTGTGCAAAATTTTGTCTCGATCGGACAAATATTGGGTGTGTGGTGCACCATTTACATAAAATCGGATGAAAATATATATATGGGAGCTTTATGTAAATATGAACCAATTTTTTCCAATTTATATAGTGTTTGTCTTTAGGCCAAATAAGTAACTTGTGCTAAATTTCATCCAAATCGATCCATAAATGCAATCTGTACTTTATTCATAATAATTCATGGACAGACGTCTACTTTTGCCTATTACAAACATATGCACAAATACATAACTCCCTGTACCGCAGTATGCTGAAGGGTATAAAAATATATATCATGAAAAAAATATTTATATATGGTTTGCTTACCTTTACCTTCAAGACTAAAAATTTATTACCCTGTATTTTCGTCCGATTTCAAATAACCAACGATTAACGTAAAATTATATTTTGAGGTGAGGAAAGGTTCTGATTTATACATAGCTACCATTCGCAGTGTCGGCCGTAACCTATACAACCCCTCAATAATTTTTTTAAATGATAACCAAGCTTAGGTTTTTTTTTTTGAGATCATAAACTCGAAAATAAATCGAAAAAATTGTGGAATCAAAGAAAATTTATTTGAAGCCGGAATATTAGGCTGGGAAGCATCATATTTGAATGGCGTATTTGCCCAAGCGGTATGCGAGTATGCTCCAGAATAAAGGATACGCAACGAAATATTGAGCTTAACAGCTCAATTTAAAGTTCAGAACAATTAGGGGGTGCTTTAGTTTTGCCCGTCAGATATTTATGTATTTTATTTTATTTTAAGATATTTTTATAAAAAGTAATCTATAGGTCTTCTGCAGATAAAATACCTCTTAAACTCCTTTAAAAAAATTTTATGGAAACATATTCAATTACCACTAACTAAACTGCAATATATACTTTCCACCCCTTCTGTCGTCTAATTGTATTGGACAGAAATTTATGTTAGCATAATGGTTAATTGTTATGGCTATTGTTAGTCAACTCTTCTACAGTGTACTTCCTATTGTAAAATTATTTTTCTTTTGTTGATATTGTTGTGGTCCTTTTTAAAGGGTAGCATTATTAAATTGCAGACAAAGTCTTCTTGTAATCAACTCCCAAATGTCCTGTTTTCCGTAGTCTATCCTTAGCTGTAAGCATCATTGTTGTTACTGTTTACTTTTTATGTTTAAACTTTTGACATCTTTGCAATTATGGCAGCATTTTAATGCAGCTCTAAACATTGTCAACCCTTTGAACATGGAATCACCATGGGAGGTGGTGAGCTACGTAAAATATTTTTAATATTTTCCTAAGATGTCCAGTTAATGAAATGCAATGGGTAACCTTTTTGTTGTTCTTTATTAAAAAACCCAAAGTATCTTTTAAAATATGAATTCATAATTTTTAATGGAAAAATTCCTAATATTTAATAGAAAATCTAGACAGCGAAAATAGGGAAAATGTATGGAGGAAATTTATGAGTCATTAAATATTATGTTTATGGCAATATTTTGTCATTTCCATTATACAACAGTAAAAAGACGTAGTTTTGCTATAAAAAATCACTAGAGGTTATGGTGGGTATTAAAGTATTTTAATACTTGGTTAACCAAGTGAAAATGTGTAAATTATGTCCAGGGCAAGAGTAAGTCGGAGCCAACTGTATTATCTCACTATCAGACGGGGCCAACTATATGATTTCACTATCTGAATAAGAGGGTGATTTTTTTAGGTATTATTTATTTTTTTTTTTTGGCAATACTGGACCTAATTCTGTACGCTGTACCCAAAATACGGAAAATTGGGTGTAGCCTTATATGGGAGCTATGCCTAAACGTGGACCGATATATCCCATCTTCGAACTTGACATACCTGCAGACAAAAGACGGCTCTGTTAAAAATGTTGGCGATCGTTTAGACGCTGATAAAGTATATATACATTATAGGGTCGGAAATGATTATGTCGATGAGTTACAAACGGAAAAACAAAATTAATATACCCTCCATACTATTGTGGAGGGTATAAAAATAGTGAGCGGAGCAGTATAGTCGAACGGTGCCGACCATATGTTACCCTACACAACTTCCACGAAAATATAACTTTTTGTGGTTCTATATTCTGAGCTTGGTCAATATTTCGCGATATTTACACAAAAGATCATCAAAAATTACTAACATTCAGTACAGTCATTCTAATTGCTTGACCAGATTTCCTTCACCGTAGGTACTGTTGTGATGTTCAGCTTTCAATTGTGGTCTATAAAAAAAAACACACAAAAAAATGTTCGGTCCATTTCATCCCAAAATAATTATCTGATCATCACCGAAAATTATAGGCGTTTTCCTTGAAGCGATCAGCGATATATTTCAGCCCACTAGTGTGGTAATGGGTTACTAGCATATTACTGGGTGTCGGATTCCGATGTTCCAGTGAGGTGTTATCATGCCCGCCATCAAAAATAAGGACTTTTCTTTAACCCTATGGTCAATAACCAACAAAGTATACATAGATCAATAACCGTGGTACATTTGTACCCACCCAAAGATAGCTCTGTAACTTATTAAAAAATGGGACTATCGTGAGGTTTTTTGTTTGAAATTAGCTTTTACGGATCTGATCTAGATGTAGGAACTCAAAATTATATATACATTAAAATAACATATACTTAAATCCATGCTTAAATGATAATCTATCTAAAACAATAATAGTAAATTCCTTATAGCTTTCGAATGGGTTAAGCTTTTTTAGTTTTTTTTTTATTGGGATCTTATTAAGGTGTTCCTCAACCCCTCGGCAAATTTTTGTGGCCCTAGACAACATGGGGCCATTAGGGCGACTCGTGGAAATAAGAAACTACCTTGGTTTTCCTTTCGTATACATAGACTAAAACAATTATTATTGCCAATTATTCACATTTTATGAGTTTAGAGATTGTGATTGGCGCATTTTTAACATTATTTAATACTTTAACACGTTATTTAATGATAGTTTATATATGTACCCCAATTTAGGATTGAACGCATTTTCTATGATTGTTTTAGATAGATTATCATTTAAGCATGGATTTAAATATACAGTATTTTTCGGTTAATTGACCCTACTCTTAATTGATTTCCACGCTTAATTGAACCGACAGATGATGGGGCAAAAAATATTTCATAGGAAAATACATGTAACTCTTCTCGGATAATTAAACCCTGTTAATTGATTTTCCCGCTTAATTGGTTCAAAATTCATGTCATCAAAAATAAATTTCCTTCTACTTTTCACCGGTTAATTGCACAATAATAATTGAAAAATAATCTGCCATTTTTTATATACATATTTGACATAATTTGTGAAAAAGACTAGGTGGCATCTTTACTAATTCAAAACATATGTTTATTGCTAAGAAAAAACTTCGAGAAAGCGTAATTTGTATTTGACATTAGATTTTTTAAAATCATTGGCAGTTCCAATTATACGCGATTACTGTAATTGAACAAACTATTCAATTAACCGGTTTCGGATAATTGGTTCCTCGGTTAATTGAACGAAAATTTGTGCAAATTTTGATGTGCAATTAACCGAAAAATACTGTATTTGCATTAAGTTCAGCGTAAAGAGATTGAATACTTAAAAATAGGAATTAGGATTACTATTGGAGAACAGGATTGAGGTACTTATGTGTACTAAATGGCCATCATTTAACCCGAATTAAAGGTCATTGACTCCGAATTAAGGGTAGACAAGAGGGAAGAGCTAGAATTCTAAAATTCCGGATTAAAGGACTCTTAATCCGGAGTAAGGGTCATAGACCCAGGATTAAGGCTTAATCCGAATTAAGGGTCCTTGACCCAGGATTGAGGGTCCTTGATCCAGGATTAAGACTTAATCTGGATTAATGGTTAATCCGGATTAAGTGCCCCTTAATTCGGATTAGGTTCCTCTTAATCCGGATTAAGCCGGGGCACTCAATCCGGATTAAGCGTTAAGGCTTAATTCGGATTAAGGGCCACTTAATCCGGATTAAATGTCCCGTAATCTAGCTCTTCCCCTTTGTCTACGCTTAATTCGTGGTCGATTACCTTTAATTCGGGTAAAATGTCGGCCTTTAATCCGGGGTCAATGACCATAAATTTAGAGAAAGCTTTAATACGGGATAAAATGACCCTTAACCCGGATTAAGCCTTCATCCAGGGTCAAGGACTCTCAATCCGGGTTCAAGGACCCTTAATCCGGAGTAGCTTTAATCCTGGGTGAAGGACCCTTTATCCGGATTAAGCCTTAATCCTGGGTCAAGGACACTAAACCGGATTAAGGGACACTTAATCCGTATTAAGTGTTCCTTAATCCGGACTAGGTGGCCCTTAATCCGGATTAAGTGGCCTTAATCCGAATTAAGTGGCCCTAATGTTCCATCAGATTAAGTCTTAACGCTTAATCCGGATTAAGCCTTAATCCGGAATAAGGGTATCCAGAATCCAGATTAAGAGACACTTAATCCAGATTAAGAGACACTTAATCCAGATTAAGAGATACTCAATCCAAATTAAGAGACACTTAATCCGGACTAAGCCGGGGTCTAGGACCCTTAAACCAGATTAAGTGTCCTAATCCGGATTAAGAGACACTTAATCCGGATTAAATGACGGCCTAATCCGGGGTCAATGACCCTACATTTTGAGTAAGCTTAACCACGGGATTAAATGACACTTAACACGGATTAAGCCTTAATCCAGGCTCAAGGAACTTCAATCCGGGTTCAAGGACACTTAATCCTTTAATTCGGGTTAAATGACGGCCTTTAATCCGAGGTCAATGACCCTAAATTTGGAGTAAGCTTTAATACGGGATTAAATGATCCTTAACCCGTATTAAGCCTTAATCCAGGGTCTAGGACCATCAATCCGGGTTCAAGGACCCTTAATCCGGAGTAGCCTTAATCCTGGGTCAAGGACCCTTAATCCGGATTAAGCCTTAATACTGGGTCAAGGACCCTAAACCGCATTAAGGGACACTTAATCCGGATTAATGACACTTAATCCGGATTAAGTGTTCATTAAGTGTACTTGACCCCGGCTTAATTCGGATTAAGATACACTTAATCCGGATTAAGAGACACTTAATGCCTTAATTCGGATTAGGTGGCCCTTAATCCGGATTAAGTGGCCCTTAATCCGGATTAAGGGTACTTGACCCCGGCTTAATCCGGATATAGAGACACTTAATCCGGTTTAAGGGTCCTTGACCCCGGCTTAATCCGGATGTCTCTTAATCCGGATTAAGTGTCTCTTAATCCGGATTAAGCCGGGGTCAAGTACACTTAAGGAACACTTAATCCGGATTAAGTGTCATTAATCCGGATTAAGTGTCCCTTAATCCGGTTTAGGGTTCTTTACCCAGGATTAAGGCTTAATCCGGATAAAGGGTCCTTGACCCAGGATTAAGGCTACTCCGGATTAAGGGTCCTTGAACCCGGATTGAGGGTCCTTGACCCTGGATTAAGGCTTAAAGTTACTTGACCACGGTTTAATCCGGACTAAGTCCGGATTAAACTCTCTTAATCCGGATTAAACCGGGGTCAAGTACCTTTACCGGCTTAATCCAGATTACGAGACACTTCGGATTAGGTGGCCCTTAATCCGGATTAAGGGTACTTGATCCGACTTAATCCGGATATAGGAACACTTAATCCGGTTTAAGGATTCCGGATTAAGTGTCTCTTAATCCGGATTAAGTGTCCTTATATCCGGATTAAGTCGGGTCAAGTACCCTTAATCCGGATTAAGGGCCACCTAATCCGAAGAGACACTTAACCCGGATTAAGAGACATTTAATCCGGATTAAGAGACACTTAATCCGGATAAAGTGTCTCTTAATCCGGGTTAAGCCTTAACCCTGGGTCAAGGACCCTTAATTCGGGGTCAATGACCTTTAATTCGGGTTAAATGACGGCCTTTAATCCGAGGTCAATGACCCTAAATTTGGAGTAAGCTTTAATACGGGATTAAATGAACCTTAACCCGGATTAAGCCTTAATCCAGGGTCTAGGACCCTCAATCCGGGTTCAAGGACCCTTAATCCGGGGTAGCCTTAATCCTGTGTCAAGGACCCTTAATCCGGATTAAGCCTTAATACTGGGTGAAGGACCCTAAGTGTCTCTTAATCCGGATTAATAGTCTCTATATCCGGATTAAACCGGGGTCAAGTATCCTTAATCCGGATTAAGCCTTAATCCAGGGTCAAGGACACTTAATCCGTAGTAAGTGTTCCTTAATCCGGATTAAACGTCCCTTAATCCGGATTAAGTGGCCCTTAATCCGGATTAAGCCTTAATCCTGGGTCAAGGCCCCTTAATCGGGATTAAGCCTTAATCCTGGGTAAAGGACCCTAAACCGGATTAAGGGACACTTAATCCGGATTAAGGGACACTTAATCCAAATTAAGCCGGGGTCAAGGACCCTTAAACCGGATTAAGGCTTAAGCCGGATTAAGGGTCCTTGAACCTGGATTAAGGATTCAGTCCTTGATCCGGATTAAGGGCCACTTAATCCGGATTAAGGGCCACTTAATCCGGATTAAGGAACATTTAATACGGATTAAGTGTCCTTGACCCTGGATTAAGGCTTAATCCGGGTTAAAGGTCATTTAATCCCGTATTAAGACTTACTCCAAATTTAGGGTCATTGACCCCGGATTAAAGGCCATCATTTAACCTGAATTAAAGGTCATTGACCCCGAATAATTGGTAGACAAAGGGGAAGAACTAGAATTTTGAAATTTTGGGTGTGGTTCATTAAAAATTTTACAGCATTTTTATTCAAAAGAAGGTACAAATGTACCCGGTTATTGACCGTAGGGTTTATTACAAAAAACAGCAACAAAACAACAACAATTTTTTTGTAAATTATTTTTCTTCTCTTTTAAATCTTTAAATATATATGTGCAAAGTTACAAACCTTAACAAGCATTGGTATTATTTATCATCCCATTGAAAATCTTGAAAAATTCAAATCGTGAATAGGGGGGTGGTTCCCTTAATCCACAAACCTACAATTGCTTCCATTGTATACACATGTTTTTGCGCAACCGTTTTGGAAGTGTGTTGATGGCTCAGAACGTCAAGGCAACATATGTGTTGCTCCGAAGACCGAAGTTCGAGCCCTATTTTTTGGCACGGCGTACTGAATTAGGTCCAGATTTAAGTATGTGAAGTTTTATTGGAATCCGTTCAGATTTAGATATAGTTTCCAAATATAGTTTAGTCCAATTTTATGTAAATGGAGCACAATACTGCCAATATTTGTCCGATTGAAACAAAATTTTGCACAGAGTACTGAATTAGGTCCAGATTGATGACTACGAAGTTTTGTTGGGATCGGTTCAGATTTAGGTATAGCTCCCATATATAGTTCCGTCCGATTTTATGTAAAAGTAGCACCATACTGCCAATGTGTGTCCGATTGAGACAAAATTTTGCATAGCGTATTGACGTTACAGCAGGTTGACATCCATGAAGTTTTTTTTGACATAGGTTCAGATTTTAAAACAGCACACATATTATAAATACTTTAGTCTCATTTTATGTAGATGATGCACCATAAATCCTGTTCTATTTGCACGATATTTTGTTGTTGAAATTTATATATAGCTACCATACATATTGTAATTCAATTTTTCATAAATTTCAGAATGGCATGGGTATGGATTGTTATACCCTACACAACTATGTTGTCAGGGTATTATAGATTTGTGCAGCCCCAAGAGTTTGTAACGCCGCGAAATATTGGTCCTACCCACCTTTAAGTATACCGACCGTCATATCTCGACTAGCTGAGTCGATTCAATCTTCACGAAATTTTGCATGTAGAATGGGTTCTGGCCAATGGAGACCCCTATTGTTTTTGGAAAAGATCGGATAATAATTAGGGGATGAAATGGACCAAAAACTTTATTTTTGTCTCCAGAGGCCTCAATTATGGCCCGAACGTCGCGAAATTTTACATGGAGAAAGGGATCAGGCTAAAGAAAAAGCATGCCTGTTTTGATAAAGATTGGTCAATATTTAGCGGGTTAAATGGACCCTGGCTTTTGTGTGAAAAATTACCACATTTGTATTCTATGGCGTATATTTTTTCCCCTGAAGGACATAGACCCGAGAAGTTGACAGTATATCCAAGAGGAGTGGTTGACATTTAAATTTATACCAATTATATGGTTGTATGTACTCAGATGTGGGAGTTACACTTAAATATTTACAGGTGCTTACGTATTCAGACATTATTTAGTAACCCAAAACCACACTAGTGGGCCGAGTTATAGCGCTGATCGCTTTGAAAATGTCGATGAGATTTCAGTTATGGTCAAGGACAACGCCTATAATTTTCGGTGACGGTCAGATAATAATTTTGGGATGAAGTAGAACGAAAACTTAACTTTTTGTGTTTTTTTTTTTTTTTGAGTCGATCTATAGACCACAATTGAAGGTCCAACATCACAACATAACCCACGGTAAAGAGAATATGGACAAGTACAGCCCTCGTCTACTGAATATTAGTAATATTTTTTGACCTTTAGTCGGGTTTCAAGAGGTTGCAAATAACGCAAAGTCGATTTATAGACCACAATTGAAGGTCCAACATCACAACATAACCCACGGTAAAGAGAATATGGACAATTACAGCCCTCGTCTACTGAATATTAGTAATATTTTTTGACCTTTAGTCGGGTTTCAAGAGGTTGCAAATAACGCAAAGTTAGATTTTCGTAGAAGTTGTGTAGGGTATTATATGGTCGGCCCCGTCCGACTATACTGCTCCGCTCACTGGTTTTAATTTAGATTAAATATATATGTACCTCACACAGTTAATTACGTCCTATTCCATTTTAATGGTCCTCCAAAAATGCTTTGTCTATTCTAAAATGCTTTGTCTATCTACAGGATATTGTTCGTTCTTCTTCAAAGATACTTTGAATCGTAACGTAACCGTACCAATTGAACGTAACCGTCTCGGTCAACATTTGCATGAAATAGTATTCAAACATTAAATTATAGCTTTAAAAAAAGTCACACTTTGGTTGTACATTTATGCTTATAATTGTACTATTATTCGTATATGTTGTTATATTGTAAAGCAATAATAGCATAAGAATAACTCAAAAACAAATTTCTTCTTCCAGTGCGCCTAAAGGTATGCCATGGTATTTATTGTATTTAAAGTTTATCTAAAACAGAAGTTTGGTATGTCGGTAACACAGTTGGCCGCTTTGTTAAAATATTTAAAATGTTTGCTCGTTACTTTAGAAAAAAACGAAATGTTTACCGCTAATGCGAAAATTCCATTAGGAATGTTTATAATTAAATGTCGTTAACTTGTTGGTCGCATTAAAAAGCCCATAAATCCTCTATTCAAAAAACAGTTTCGCTACTTCGTCTTCCAAAAGAGTCACATTTGTTACGTCCAAGATGGAAAACCGTTCACGGAAATTCCTAACAGGCAAATGCTGTAACGTGCAATGAAAAAAAAATACAAAAAAAAACATCACAGCGCCCTTCGGTACAACTTTAAAGAAACCTAATTGATTGAAAAATCTATTGCCAGGAGGGTTGTTTACCTACGCCACACAAAGGCCAGCCAGACAGCCAGAAATGAAACAGAAGTTTTACCGCCTGCCTGTGACCTTTTTCTTCTTGTTGCGCTTTTAAGAATGTCATAAAAAATACCAACCAAATAGCAAGCGACAAACTGTTTTTTTTCAGGGGTGATGGGATGTTGTTTAACATCTTTTTAGGCCAAAAACGTTAAAAAAATTCCCCTTAGAAGGACAAAGTTTGCCCTCATGAAACGCCATAAATCGTAATTTGTGTTTGTTTTGCTAATGCCTAATGGCCGTGTAATGGATTTCTTGTTTAGATTTAGGTCTGTCGTTGAGATTTAAGGAAAAAATCTCTTAAACAACAGACATAAATTGTGAATTATTTATTTTGTTGTTGTGGTTTTGCATATTAATTTGTTCGAATATCGAATTTACGACGGGATCACATTAATCACGTTTGGTGTTTAATTGGAATAGGATTTTAGTGCAGCATCTGACTCATTATAAAATTGACATAGGCTAGACAAATTTAAACAGAATATTGTCATAATTGTTTCAAGGGCGCACCTAATAAATATTAATAAATCTAAAAAGAAAAAAAAAAAACAATAAGTTCAGACGGGCCATGATATCCTCCACAATATGCATGCTGACAGTTACGTGCAATGAAGGTTTCAAACACAACCTGAAACTATACTATAACGAATGAGGTAAGCAAAACCGAGAGGAATCTTTATATTCGGGATATTACAAATGAGTGAGCCTATGCAAGCAATGCTTTTTCATTATCTTAGAAACAACTGGCGACCAGAAACTCTAAATTGCAGCCCCATTTGATGACAACTTTTCTCATTTATTTGCAATGAATTTTCTAACCCCACGTGAGACAATATAATACTGTCGCTTCTTCTGGTGTTATCAATAATGTACGGGATCATAATATGGGGATATACCAAAATGGACCTCTACATACGAATTCTGTAAACCGCAATGCACACGAAATACAAATTTCAGCAAATTCTAATGGGATTTTTTCTTAAATTCTAAAATTCTCAATATTCCAATATTTTGAGGATTTAGGCACATTTTTGGGGCAAAGTTATATGAGGTTATACCTATAGTCTGGCCCTACTTTAGGTATATCCTTATATTAATTACCTCTGATAGGAAATACCGAAGACAAACGTAATCTTTTTGTTTTGTATCTCGATAAACATCTTCACGCTAAATATTTACCATACCGAAATATGGACCCATATAGTTTATTTATGAAAATGGAGAAATCGTCTTAGAATGGGAACAATCCCAACATGCGATTCAAATGAGTTAAGTATTTTAACAAAGTCTACATATGTATATGTAATAATATGTAATTAATATGAACTCCTGAGGAAAAAACTCAAGTTATGATAGGACCTTGAACGTACCAAAAATACGTGAGAAAAAATGATTGCAATTTTAAAACCAGTAAAGAAAGTAGTAAAGTCGGACGGGGCCAACTATATGATCCTAACAGACGTCGTATTTTTGAAAGACCATTAACATGAAATTGGATCCATAAAAATGTCGTTCTGCAACCTATTCTAAATTTTTCATTTGGTCAGATATAGAGTTGCTTCTAACAATGGGACAAAATTATGCAAATCAATTTAAAGCAAGTATCAATCGGACACTCGTTGATTATTTGGATAAATATCTGATGCAACATTTATTTAAAATCGGACGAAAATATATATAAAAGCTATATCGAAATCTAAACCGATTTCATCAAAACTTGTCACAGGTGAGGTTATTGTTTTGTGCATATCGGCCACATTTTGAGATTCATTTACTTAAAATCGGGAGAAAATATATATGGTAGCTCTATCCAAATTTGAACCGATTTCAACAAAACTTTCCACATGCTAGGTAATAGTAACTTCAGTATGTTGTGCAAAATTTGGTGTAAATCGGCCTAACGTTGGATCTTTGGTGTACCATTTAACTAAAATCGAAATTATATATGGGAGCTATATCTAAATCGGAACCGATTTTCACGAAACTTAACACACATCATTCTAAACCTAATCTAGTACCCCATGCAAAATTTCGTGCAAATCGAAAGATATATAGGGACTTTGGTATAGCATTTACATTAAATCAGACGAACATATGTATGGGAGCTATATCTAAATCTGAACCGATTTTCACGAAACTTAACACACATCATTCTAGACTTTATTCAGTACGCTATGCCAAATTTCGTGCAAATCGAAAGATATATAGGGACTTTGGTACCACATTTACCTTAATTCGGACGATATTATATAGGGGAGCTATATCTAAATCTGAACCGATTTTCAAGAAATTTTACAAACATCATTCTAGACTTAATTCAGTACTCTATGCCAAATTTCGTGCAAATCGAAAGATATGTAGGGACTTTGGTATACCATTTACATTAAATTGGACGAAAATATATATGGGAGCTATATCTACGCTATGCCAAATTTCGTGCAAATCGAAAGATATATAGGGACCGTTTACATTAAATTGGACGAAAATATATATGGGAGCTATATCTAAATCTGAACCGATTTGCACGCTATGCCAAATTTCGTGTAAATTGAAAGATACATAGGGACTTTGGTACACTATTTACCTTAAATCGGACGAAAATATATATGGGAGTTATATCTAAATCTGAACCGATTTTCAAGAAACTTAACACACATCATTCTAGACCTAATCCATTACGCTGTGTCAAATTTCATGTAAACCGAAAGGTATATAGGGACCGTTTACAATTAATCGGACAAAAATATATATGGGAGCTATATCTAAATCTGAACCGACTTTTCCCAATTTCAATAGGGCTCGTCCTTGGGCCAAATAAGTGACCTATACAAAATTTCATCCAATTCGGATCATAAATGCGACCTGTTAAAAACATATGCACAAAGAAATAATACCCTGTACCACAGTGTGGTGAAGGGTAAAAATATCTAATAGTGGGGCTGCCGTTATATGATGCTATAATAAAACGGAGATCAATATTGACATGGTACTGATATTTGACAGCCAATGATAATTCAAAATACTAAAACCGGTATAAAATCCAAAAATACCATGGGTTGGGAAGTATCGTTATATGGGGGCTAAACTGGGTCTAAATTAGTAACTTTTGGTAAGGAGATGTGCTATTCAATGAGTACTCAAAATACCAAATTACAGCCATTTCGGTTTGAAAACCTGTCTAAAATCCCCAAAATACTGAGTATTTAGGAGTACCGTTATGTGGGGGCTAACCTGACTTGGGTATTTTTTGATACGGGTATATGCTATGCAATGAGAACACAAAATACAAAATTACATCCAAATCGGTTGGAAAACCTTTCCTAAATACCGAATATTGTGGAATACCATTATATGGAGGTTACCCTGAAACATGAGTCAATATTAAAATATTTTGTTACGGAGATGTGATATACCGTGGGAACCCGAAATACGAAATTAGAGTGAATTCGGGTTCAAAATCTGTCTAAAATCCTCAAAAATACCGAGTATTGGGCAGTACCGTTATATGGGGGCTACCCTGAAACATGGGTCAATATTAGTAATTTTTGGTATATCGGTGCTACACCAAAACGTGGACCGATTTGCAATATCAAACATCATAGGTGTACTGGCAATGTATGTGCAAATTTTAGAGATCTATCTTAAATATTGATATCTCTACCATGATTTCAACAGACGGACAGACATGCGACTTAGAATTTTATTTTGATCAAGAATATATATACTTTGTGGGGTCTCTGGTGAATATTTCCATATTTTTGGGACTATCCCCAAAAAGGGGAGAAGATTAGTAATTTTTTTAGGGAATACGAATGCAAAATTTCAAATTACAGCGAATTCGGTTGGGGTGCCGTTAAATAGGGGTACCAACAAGGAGCAATATTGATAATCTTTGGTATCCTATTAGAAACCAACATGGGGGCTAACCAAAAGCGGACCTATATTGATTTTTAGCAGAGAGATTTCGTACAAAATTATTGACCAATATTGAAACTTCTTAGTGGATAGATATACTATGATGGAGGGCATACAAATGTTCGATATAGGTCCATGTGTCTACAATTTCCTTAACCAATTATTTTGGCTAGTTCTGTCTCCATTTATTATATACAATACATTATAACAATATATTTCTGGTCATTATGTTAGCCACATTGGACTCAATTAATGAAAATTCTAAACAAACCGTAACCATTACATCCCGATGGAACGACCAACTTAAACAATAAACAATGACATAAACAAATTGGTATCAGTTTCTTATAAAACAATACTCCCACACGACAATCAATATTCCCCACAGAAGTGAAGAGGGTGGGTGAAAATAAAAGGGTTAAACGTGTAACGAAACAAAGCTTTTAGTGATCTCTACTCTACTCACACCTCATCCCTTTGGGGGAAAAGGAAAACTTTGAAACATGGACCATATTTCAAACAAGTGTTACAAGAACGCATCCGGCGGGGGAGGCGAGTAACACAAACATTTCTAGTAATTGCAACTTCTAAAAGATTCGATGTTTTTGGTCGATGTTGTTGTACTTTCTTGTTGTTGCCACAATTGCTAAAGTACAAAAACTGTCTTCTTCAGTTACCGGCTATGTCTAACCAAAAACTGCCCTTGGCTAGGGAAGGGGTTGCCGAGTTGTGGCAGCAATTTACCACTTAACATGAACTTTTTTTTCGTTGTGTGTGAGTGCGGGTGTGTTTGTGTGCCAGTCAGTTCAGTAACTTTAGACTTTTAATTAATGACAACAATTTGTCTCCATTTCAATTTAGGTATTGTTACAGTATAAATACAACAACTGATTCCGGCTGAGGGCAATCTATAGACATAACAAGCGCTAAATAAATTTGCCGTTTGCCAAAAGAAAATTAAACAAATCCGGTTTTGTTCCATTCCGTCACGTTTTGGAATCCGCCAAAAAAAATATACAAATGTAAAGTGATGAATGGTGTGTTAACAAGATTTGGTTTTTTGTATGATTTGCTAACTTTGTCGTCACTTCTCAATAGTAAGGGAAATGCGGTATGTTTGGTTGAAGCTGATGTTTTCGAAAACTATGAATTCATTCAGTTCAACTTCTTTCAGATCGCCGACTCGTCCATTTGTCCCGACAATAACAATTCACGTCAAGGAATCTCTTTATTGTTAAATATTACATCCAGTTACCTTATAAAGGATCAGATCATATTTATATACTGCTGCAGATCTCCTATGAATGAGTTTGGTATTCATTTTAATACTCAATATTTCAATATTTTGCTCATAAAAAAGTCCTGCTTCAGGTTGTTTCCATATATCAAATCAAAGAAAAGCCCCCGTTTATTACGAGCGTTGTAGCATTCTTGCCAACCTACTTAAGCCCAACATTTTACATTTGGAAGTGAAATATTAATTTGCCACACAATTGGGACCATGCGACTCCAACAGTCCCCACCCACCAACGCTGACATTCCATTTATCTTCAATTTTCGTCACCATTGTTCTGTAATTAAGGGAGCGTGATAAGGGCAAATTGATTAATTAGTTTTGTGTGCCCGTCTCATTAAATGTTCCTTCCACATCTTGTTAACAACAACACTTAAACAATTTCAGCGTTCATGCTAAAATTTAACATTAAGAGAACAACGAAAAGTGTGTCAGTCCTTGTTGAAGCTGTGGGCCCTTATATAGGCAGTGGGGCTATATCTTTAATTAAGCAATTAAACAGCAATTCATGCTAGATGAAAAATAACAACATTTAGATTTAGGCTATAGGTGAATAGGTAAGTAAATACATTGACCTTCAGAGCCCAGAATGAACGTACGGGAGGAAATGGAATAGGTTTTTCGGGGTACTAAGGTGGAAATTCCACCTTGGGAATCGAGTGAAACCAAACCCATTCAGATCTGTTTAGTGGTTTGTATATTACATCAGAATTAAATACCAAATTTCAGAAATACGAACCTCAACATGCCAAAAACAAATGGAAACATCGATAAGTACGCCAAGGCCGCCATGAGATGGACATTGAAATTAACTACAATTGCTCGGAACCTTTATGTGCAAATGGAGCACTACTTCAGCTTTTTCAGTATCCTCTATAAAAGCATCCCTAAATCACCAATGTTTCAACTCTGCCATGGCATAATTACACAAGGTAGTTTCATGCAGACATATGTTTCCAATTTTTTCATAAATTTGCCTTTGACAACAATTCAACTTTCAAAATTTAAATGAAAATATCCTCTCTCGAAATGTACGCACAACACGTGCTTAGTGGCAATAATTAAAAAATGTTTATTATTTTGAAGTTCCCAGGCTCTATAACGTATAAATATAACTTGTAGCATCTATAGTTATATTTTAAGATCAAAAAATATATTAACTTTTATTTTTTAAAACCTGTAAAGAAAGTAGTAAAGTCGGAGGGAGCCGACTATACCCTTCACCACTATGGGTATATTAAACGAATGCATCCTAACAGAAGAGCCATTAACATGAAATTGGATGAAGTAAAATATGTGACCTTTACGTAAATGTGAACCGACTTACATCAATCCATCAACATGTCATGCGTTTGTTACAATGGGTCAAAATTATGTAAATCGATTTAAAGCAAATATCAAAATGCTCAATTTTGTACGTTGTGCAAAATTTTATGTCAATATTACAAATATGAGGAGTTTGGTGCACCATTTATTCACCGATTTCAATGAAACTTGTCACAGGTTTGGTTATATTAATTTCATATTGGCCATATTTTTGGTCCTTCTTAAAATCGGGCGAACACATATGAGAGCTATATCTAAATCTTATCCGATTTTCAAGAAATTTCATGCACATCATTCTAGACTCAATTCAGTATGCTATGCCAAATATCATGCACATCAAAAGATATGTGTATAATGAATTTGGCATACCATTCTAGACTCAATTGAGTACACCGTGGCAAGTTTCATGCAAATCGGAAGATATTTAGGGACTTTGGCATACCATTTACCTAAAATCGAGCGAAGCTATATATGTGTGCTATATCTAAATCTGAACCGATTTTCACGAAACATAGCACACCTCATTTTAGACTTAATTCAGTACGCTATGCCAAAATTCGTGCAAATCGAATGATTTTCAGGAGCTTTGGTGCATCATTTACCTAAAATTGGGCGAAACTATATATGGGAGCTATATCTAAATCTGAACCGATTCCAACAAAATTTCGCAAACATCAGTTGGGACCTAATTCAGTACTCTGTGCAAAAATTCGCTTCAATCGGACCAATATTGGGAGTTTGGTGCACTATTTACATTAAATCGGACGAAACTATATATGTGAGCTATATCTAAATCTGAACCGTTTTTCCCCAATTTCAATAGGGTTCGTTCTTTGGGGCAAATAAGTGAACTGTTCCAAATTCCATCCAAATCGGATCATAAATGCGACCTGTAGGCCTAATCTGTAACTTTTAACAACATTCGATATTGTTTAATTATACCCTACACAACTATGTTGTCAGGGTATTATAGCTTTGTGCAGCCCCAAAAGTTTGTAACGCAGCGAAATATTGGTCCTAGACCCACCTTTAAGTATACCGGTCATATCTCGACTAGCTGAGTCGATCTAGACATGTGTGTCCGTCCCTCCGTCTGTCCATTATAATTTGTAAACACGATACAGGCCACAGTTATGGACCAATCTTCACGAAATTTTGCATGTAGGATGGGCTCTGGCCAATGAAGACCCCTATTGTTTTTGGAAAAGATCGGTTAGTATTTAGGGGATGAAATGGACCAAAAATTTTATTTTTATCGGTTTTTCTGGTCGCTCCAGAGGCCGCAATTATGGCCCAAACACCGCGAATTTTTGCATAGAGAAGGGGATCGGGCCAAAGAACATGCATGCCTGTTTTGATAAAGATCGGTCAATATTTAGCGGGTCAAATGGACCCTAACTTTTGTGTGAAAAATGAAAAAATTTGTATTCTATAGCGTATATATTTACCACTGAAGGACGTAGACCCGAGAAGTTGATATTATATCCAAGAGGAGTGGTTGACCTTTAAATTGATACCAATTATATTGCCGTAGGTACTCGGATGCGGGAGATACACTTAAATATTTACTGGTGCTTACGTATTCATATATTATTTAGTAACCTATTACCACAATGGAGGGCGGAAATATGGCGCTGATCGCTTTAAAATGTTCCATGAGGTTCCAGTTATGGTCAAGAACAACGCCTAAAATGTTAGGTGATGATCAGATAATAATATTGGGATGAGGTGGACGAAAATTTAATTTTTTTTTTGTTTTTTTTTCTAGTCCATATATAGTCCACAATTGAAAGTCGAACATCATGACACAACCCACCGTGAAGGGAATCTGGACAAGTAGTTATAAGGGAATTACCGAATATTAGTAATATTTGTGGACCTCTAGTCGGTCAAGAGGGTGTAAAAATAGCGAAATATTTTCCATGCTCAGAATATATAACCACAGAAAGTTAGATTTTCGTGGACGTTGTGTAGGGCATCATATGGTCGGCCCCGTCCGACTATACTGCTCCGCCCACTGGTTTTCTTTTGTTATTGTAAAAACAACAAAACAAACAAATGAAATTGTTGTAAAATAAACAATGTCGAAGGTTGTTAAAAAGTTACAGAATAAGCCTACTGTACTTTGTTCACAAAAATACATGGACGGACGGACATGCATAAATCGACTCAGAAAGTGATTCTATGCATATTCTCAAAAGGAACCGTGTGTCTATCTCGTTTCCTTTTGCCTGTTACAAACATATGCACAAAGACATAATACCCTGTACCACAGTGTGGTGAAGGGTATAAAAATGTGTCGATATGTCGATTGGCATGCATACAAATTTAAGGAATTTATTTTTTAAACAATTTGAAATTGATAGATGAGCTACAATTTAAAAAGGGTTGCCACTATTAATTT
Source organism: Musca vetustissima (assembly GCF_032173495.1). Classification (NCBI taxonomy): domain Eukaryota; kingdom Metazoa; phylum Arthropoda; class Insecta; order Diptera; family Muscidae; genus Musca; species Musca vetustissima. The sequence continues at coordinate 19,377 of NW_026883619.1, forward strand.
CTCAAATGAGACTACCTTCTGTAATTATGCAATGCAACTCTACAAAAGACACCAGCTTCAGATAGTCCAAAAAAAATACTTCCTTTTCTGCTCGACTATAAATAACACAATTTTTCAGCTATGCAGCAAAACACTGTATATTTAAGCTTGTCTACAAAATTCACATTCTTTACCTCTCCCATAACAATAAATGTCCCGGACTTTAATAAGGGGGCTATGTAAAAGCATGATCCTTTATTGAACATGTTTTGTTAAAAAGACGTGTACCGACCAATAACACGGAATGCCAATTACAGTCACATATTGTGCCTAGCTAGGACCATCAAAATACTTAAAATTCTATTCTTAATATTATGTTTAGTATTTACCACCCAATAAGTACACAAAATATGAAAATTTAAACAATTAAGTTCTGCTGAGCCAAACTTTGGATAATGGAAATGTAAATATTCCAAAAAGTGGTCCAATTCCGACAATTGTACAGAGCGATTGTTGTATACCATAATGTACACCAAATACAAATTTCAGCAATTATTAATTGTATTTTTCCTAAAATCTCAAAAGCATGTGTAAATTAGTGAGCGGAGCAGTATAGTCGGACGAGGCCGACCATATGATACCCTACACAATTGCATGGAAATCCAACTTTCTGTGGTTCTATATTCTGAGCTTGGGCAATATTTCGCGATATTTGCACTGTCTTGACCGACTATGGGTTAACAAATATTACTAATATTCAGTACCGATTCCCTTCACCATGGGTTGTGTTGTGATGTTCGGCTTTCAATTGTGGCCCATAGATCGACTCGAAAAAGAAAAAAAAAAGCAAAACAAAAAAATCGGTCAAATTCATCCCAATATTATTATCATCACCGACAATATAATTGGGATTATTTTAAAGGTCAACCACTCCTCTTGGATATAGTGTCAACTTCTCGGGTCTATGTCCTTCAGGGGTAAATATATACGCCATAGAATAAAAATTTTGTAATTTTTTCCACAAAAAATCGGGTCCATTTGAACTGCTAAATATTGAACCGCTAAATATTGACTTATCTTTATCAAAACAAGTATGCTTATTCTTTGGCCCGATCCCCTTCACAATGCATAAATTCGCGATGTTTTGACCATAATTGCGGCCTCTGGAGCGTCCAAATTGAGTCTAAACCAGTGAGCGGCGTAGTACAGTCGGATGGGCCGACCATAGGATACTCTACACTACTACTACGAAAATCTAACATTCTGTGTTTTCTTTTTTTTGAGCATATTTCGTTCGGGAAATTTACACCCTCTTCACCACTTTCGAACCCTTGCAAATCTTGTGGTCCATAAAATATTTACGCTATAAAATAAAAATTTGGTCACTTTCGGTTTTGAAATATTGACCTATCATCATTTAAACAGCCGGTCTAGATATTCGATCAGATCCCCTTCACCGAGTAAAATATGTGATGTTCTGATAAAAATTGTGTTTGGTTCATTGCACCCCATATATATCATCTCAACATTTCAGAAAATATAGGAGTCGTCCTTGACCCTATGTAAAATTCATGTAAAATTTTAAAGCGACCAGCGTGGCACTTCCACCCTCTAGTGAGGTAAATAATATTAAAGGTCAATAACTTCTCTAAGATATGCTATCAACTTTTCGGGTCTATGTCCTCCAGGAGTAAATATATGTTTTGTCGTTTTTCACACAAAATTCTGGGTCCAAACAATTATGTTTATTTTTTTGGTAAGAACCCTTCCTGGAGCAAAATTTTATAATATTCGGATCATTATTGTGGCTTCAGGAGCGTCCAGCAAAATTGACAACAAAAGTTGTTGGTCCATTTCATCACCTAAATATTAACCGATAATTGCCAACTACAATAGGGGTCTTCATTGGCCAGAACCGATCCTACATGTAAAACTTCGTCAATAACTGTGGCATGTGTCGTGTTTACAAATTAGAATGGACAGACGAACGAACGGACACATATATCAAGATCAGCTTAGCTGATCGAGATATCGGTCGGTATACCTAAAGATAGGTCTAGGACCAATACTTCGAGGCGTTACAAACTCTTGGGGCTGCACAAAGTTCTAGAACCCTTACAACATAGTTGTGTAGGATATAATGATGTGTGTTAAGTTTGTGTGTTAAGGTTCAAATTCAAATCTTAATATATAAAAGAGCTTAGTGTTAAGTGAGTGAGTGACTGACTGATAGATCATCGCCCAGACGAAACGGCTGAAGCTAGGTGCGTAGGTGTATTAGGTGAACGAGAAGAGCCAGAATTCTGAAATTTGGAATGTGGGTCACCGATGAAAAGTTAGAATGATGTGCATACAAGTGTACTAAAAGTACTAAAATTTACTAAATTTAGTTCCAATTGTATATACATATATTGAGCATATGTAGATAGAATCTTGAAATTTTGTATGGTGATAGTTTATTGATGTATGGAAATAGTTTAAAAAATTCGTACTTGTGTACAAAATGCTACTAAATTTGGTACTATTTGCATTTAGTTGAGTGTATAGGGATGGAATGCTGAAAATAGGAATTGGGATTACTATTGGAATACATGATTGAGGTAGCATTACAAAAATCGTACTTATGTGTACGAAAAGTACTAAGTGGTACTAAATTTGGTGCAAGTTGGATTTAGGTGAACAGATAGAGCTGGAGTCTTCAAATTGAGAATTAAAATGACTGTTGGAGTGTGGGATTGAGGTAGTTTAAGAAATTCGTACTTACTGGTACGAAAAGTGCTATATGGTACTAAATTTAGTACAAATTGGATTTTGCTTGAAAGGATAGAGCTGAAGACCTGAAATTTGTAATTAAGATTACTGTTGAAGATTGAGCGATAGACACACCTTTGAAAATTCGTATTTATGTGTACGAAAAGTACTAAACGGCACTAAATTTGGTACAATTTGGATTTGAGTGAACGGAGAGATCTGAGAGAAACTAAAATTTGGAATAATGGTTGCTGTTGGAATATAGAATTGAGATATGAAAGCATAGTACTTATGTGTACTAATTGGTAATATATTTTGTACAACTTAATTATGTGTGAACGGATAGAGCTGGAAAAAAGTACTAACTGGTACCAAATGGTTTACAAATTGTGTTTGTGTGAACGGATAGGGCTGAGATCCTAAAATGTTAACGGATAGGGCTGGGATCCTGAAATTTGTCATTAAAAATAGTTTTGGTAAATGGTACTAAATTTGATACAATTTGGATGAAGTTGAACGGATAGAGCTGGGATTCTTAAATGTGCGTTAAGGTTATTATTGGAGTGCATGACTGAGGTAGTTTTGGAAATTCGTACTAATGTGTTCGAAAAATGCTAAATGGAACTATATGTGGAATCTGTACATATTTGATAAAATGGCGGGCATTTTACTAGTAATAGTAATTTGGAATAGGATACTGTATTTAGACTAGCATGACATGTGTAAAGATTCCTTAAAATCTGTTCAGATATTGATATAGCTCCCATATACATGCATTTTACATAAATGGTGAACCATAGAGCCAACATTTGTTTGATTTAATTTGAATTGACCACTTTACAGATTAAAATCGAACTTAGCTTAACATATCACACAGACTCTTTACGAAACCTATTTAGGAAATTAATATCGCACCCCCATATCACAATTTAATACAACAAACAAAAGACGCCGCCACACACAAGTATGTCAACTGACTTCTTACTGCCGTCAATGCGGACAAAAAGGGCAATTTATATAATTAGTTTGGCATACAAGACGGAACTTTAAAGCGGCTATTCATTTCCGTGGCCAGTAATTTAAAAATAACATTTAACATATTTGAAATTTCAATAAAGAAGTTGTTTTTGTTTGTCTGACATTTTCTAAAGCACACACACACAAAAAGGCGGAAGGTCATGACAGTCAATGTTAACCATTGAAAATAAAAAAAATATTTTCCTTTTACCAGTGGGGGATAACATTATTGTGTCTTTTGTATGACCAAACCTTCGCTCAACAAAATGTTATCTACAAATCTATTCGCAACATAAAATTAATGTATTCCATAGAACATACGTTCGCTCACCATACCATTTCAAAACAATTTCATCAAAAGAAACAGCCACAAAATCCTGCAAAGCGCGTTTGGATTTTTTTATTCTATGTCCTTTATGCCAGTGTTTGAATAAAATGAAAACAAAAACTCATCGGATGGAAGTCCCACAAATAACAACAAAACAGTTGCGGAATTCCCTGATAAAATAAATGTTATCTTAGAGTTGTCGTATGACAACTTAATAATGAGTAACGTAAATGTTTTTATAAGCCGCATGGCTGTCTACAAATTGGTTTATTTTTGTTCACCCATTTGTCATGATTTGAAGTCAAAACGATATAAGCTAGCCAGTGCGAGTGTGCCATGCTTTAAGGATACCAAAAATTTTAGTGGATATTTTGATGACACGTGTCGGGGCGTTTTAAGGAATTTTTTAATATTCATCTAATAATTTCCTTCTTTGTGGGCTTTAAAGAATATTCTAATAGTCGGTTTTATTAAAAAAGGACAAACGAATAATGTTAGTATTATTAAAACCAGTTATGTGTAAACGATTTATAATTATTGACATTTTATGTCAAGCTTATATCTTTTGAATCTATAGGATTCCATACAATTTTCTGGTTAAGACAACACAACTCAGCATGAAATAAGATGGAAAACAAAAAAGTACAAGATATATCATGTTCGACTACTATGAGGTTTTCAAACCCCCACCCTTAAAAAAATCAAAAAATTTTTAAATATGGACCATTCTGCTTAGAGACAGTTTACGAATTTGTGAATCTGTGCAACTCCATATCAAATGAGAGCAAATGTCACCCACATCGTTAAAAAATGTAGACTATAATTTTCGGTAGTAGCTTAATAGTAATAGCTTAATGGTAGTAGCTTAATGTTAATGTAATGTAGCTTAATAGATCCGTCGATCTAGTGGCCAAACTAGTGACCACGAAATTGTATACGGGAAAACGGATCTGTCCAACGAATATGTATGCACGTCTTTAAAATTTACATGATCAAATGTCAAAACAAAAGTCACATAACATAAATTTTGTATGGCATCATATGATCGGAGGAGTGGCAAGAAGTAAAATTATACCCCACACAACGATCTTCATATCTCGACTAGCTGAGTTGATATAGTCATGTGTATCGTCCGTCTGTCCATTAATTAATTTGTAATTTGTGTATGCAGAATGGGTTTTCGGTAGTCATCCGTTAATATTTAGGGGATGAAATGGATCATTTTTTTGTCTGTTTTTTCTGGTCGCTCTAAAGAGCACAATTATGACCCGAACACCGCGAAATTTTACACCATCAAGCGGATCTGGCCAAATAATAAGCTTGACAATTTTGATGATGATCGATCAATATGTAGAGGGTCAAATAGACCCAAGGATGCGTTATGGTCAAAGACGATGCCTATAATTTTCGGTGATGTTGAGTTGGTATTTAGAGGGTGTACTGAACCGAATACTTTATTTTTGTCAAGCAAAATCTAAAGCGACCAAATTTTTATTTCATGATGAAAATAATCACCTCAGGAAAACAAGATTTGCAAGGTATGCTGTTGACCTGTAATCGGTAAAGAATGTGCAAATATCACGAAAAATTGCCCAGGCTCAGAATTTAGAACCGCAGAAAGTTACATTTTCCAGGTAGTTGTATAGGGTATCATATGGTCGACCCCGTCCGACTATACTACTCCGCTCACTGGTTTTAGATTACATTCTATGAGCCAAAATTTGAGTCGATTTATGCATGTCCGTCTATCAATCCGTTCGTACATGTGTTTTTGTGAGAAAGTACAGGTCGCATTTATGATCCGATTTGGAAGAAATTTGGCACATGTCACTTATCCGTTCAGATTTAGATATAGCTCCCACATATATTTTCATCCGATTTTATGTAAATGGTGCACCAAACTCCCAATATTTGTCCGATTGAGATAAAATTTAACACAACGTTCTTAATTAGGTCCAGATTGATGCCTGTGAAGTTGTATTAAAATCGGTTCATATTTAGATTTAGCTCCTATATATTTTTTTCCGATTGAGACGTAATTGAGTTATATTATATATTTCGTTTATGTTTTCGTCCGATTTTATGTAAATGGGGCACCGAAGGCCTACGTTTGTTACATATACACGAAACTTGATGGCGGGTATGCAATTTAATCTACCATGTTTTGTGTTAAGGTTTGTTGAAATTGGTTTAAATTTAGATATAGCTATTATATATATTTCCATCTGATTTTATGCAAACGGTGCACCGAGAAGCCTATGTTTATTCGCCTAACATAAAATATTGCAAAGCGTATTGAAATCGGTTCGGGTTTAGATACAGGTTTCATAAATATTTTCATCCGATTTCATATAAATGGTGTTCGTTCAATACACATATGGAAGCTATATCTGAATCTGTACCAATTTCAACAAAACGCAATAACGTCATTCAAATCTCAACTTGATACAAACATTAATAGTTTGGTGCACCATTTAGGTAAAATCGGACGAATATATATGTATATGTGGGAGATATCGAAATCAGAACCGATTTTCCGAAACTTACCACAAATCATTGTACACTTAATTCAGTACGCTATGCCAAATTTCGTGCTAACCGAAGGATATATACACAATTACATAAAATCGGACGAAAATATATATGTGAGCCATATCTAAATTTGAACCGATTTTCACGAAACTCACCACTCATCATTCTATACTCAATTCAGGACGCTATGCCAAATTTAGTGCAAATCGAAGCATAGTCCATCTGACTTTGGTGCACTATTTAACTAAAATCGGCCGAAAATATATATGGGAGCTATATCTAAATCTGAATCGATTTTCACGAAATTTGACACGCATCGTTCTAGACTTAATTCAGTACGCTAAGCCAAATTTCGTGCAAATCGAAGGATATATAGGGACTATTTACCTAAAATAGGACGAAAATATATGTGGCAGCTATACCTAAATCTGAACCAATTTTTGCGAAATTTAACACACATCTTTCTAAACTTAATTCAGTACGCTATGCCTCATTTCGTGCAAATCGAAGGATATATAGAGACTTCAGTGCACTTTGGTGTACTATATATAGGAGCTATATCTAAATCTAACCCGATTTTCTCGAAACGTAACACACATCATTCTAGACTTAATACAATACGCTACGCCAAATTTCGTGGACATCGAAAGACATATAGGTATTTTGGTGCAATATTTACCTAAAATCGGACGAAAATATATATGGGAGCTATATCTAAATCTGAACCGATTTTTCCCAATTTCAATAGGGTTCGTCCTTGGGCCAAAGGAACCATGTGTTTATCTCGTTTCCTTTTGCCTGTTACAAACATAAGCACAAATACATTATACCCTGTACTACAGTGTGATGAAGGGTATAAAAATAAAAATAACAAATTGAACTTAGAATAACGTGTATTGGATTTTGTAAAATATATTCAGATGTAGGTATTCCCGCTCTATATTTTCATTGAATTGTATGTATCCAAAGTGGTGAAGAGTATTAATAGTCGGCCCCTCCGACTTTTAAACTTTCCTTACTGGTTTTATCAGAAACCAGGACCCACTCGTAGCCTAAATATGTCCCAAAACCTCTATAAAGCTTTTTACTAAAAATTCAAAATGTGAGATGTTGAATGGTAATTGCAATCTCTACAATATCTATTAATCGGTCTAAATCGACTTAGCGTTGAAATAATCACAATATAAAACGAAACTAGGGCGATGCAATGAATAAGATCATTGTTGCAGTGGAGTTGAGGCTTTTTTTTTTAAACCACATGCCTTTCATATTATTTGATCCCCCTCACAATATCTGACGAGTATTTGACAACAATATACCTGAAGAAACACTCTTGATTTTAAACAGATTGAAGTATTTTCAAAATACTCTAATAGAGTTAAAAATTCTATACATCTTCTAAAAATAGATATTGTGTCCAAAACAAAAATCTTATGTATTTACTTCAAATCCAAGAATAAAGGACATAAAATCATATATATTATTTTATATTTTTCTCGCCCACTCACACACGCACACTCTCCACATAATTGCCGTAATATATTTTGGGCAGTTGCCTTGTTATCCCCCAGACACTCGTACAATAATTCATAAGTGGTAATAATACCATCACTATTAAGAAATAACTGTAACCCTTGCACATAAATTTTCAGTTGCCATATAGCAGCAGCGGACACATTCTACACATACTGCCTCCTCTAAATATTGTAACACTTCTGGAGGTTGAAAAACATGAACGAGATGAAGAAAATACAAATTGTTTCAATTTGCCGTGAAGAATAAAACACGAAAAGCGTAACGATAGCCGAAGGGTAGGCATGACAACCATAACACTTTATCATTTGCCACGCTATTGAGTTCGTCCAATAAGGACAATGGTTTCACGAGGACAATTCAATGATAATCAAAGGCATTGAAAAGCCCGAAAACCCCCCTCAATCCCAAAACCAAACACCACCAGTCGAACGGAAGTGATATTATTGTGAATAAAGAATGTGGAGTTATAAAAAAATAATATGTAAATATTTTAGGATTTTTTATGAGATTTTCCAAGTGAGTGCTCGTGTGTGCATATAAATGCTCTGACATCGTTAGGCAAATGGGATATGTAATGGCTATTAAAACCAAAAAAGGGACACGAAAAGCCGAAAGAAAAATAAAACCAAAAAATTATGGTCATATTTATGGCATATAAATGGGCATAATTTAACAATCAAATGTCATATCATGAATTATGGAATCTATGACATACTGGTGAAAAACAAAAATCGAATATGAATAAAGTGTTTTTTATAGCTGGAACGTTTATAGATTATTGAATATATATGTAGATGGCGGTAAAGAGTTCGAAGGTTTTTTTTTAATTTACATTTACAGATTACAAAAATTTGTGATTGTGGAAATCGTAGAGAATGATTTTGGAAAAATGCTTAACATTTGGATAATTGTAGAATATTTTTTTTCAATTTTTTTATATACAACAACTCAATATATACATAATATTCCGTTTCTGGTTAATACGAATTATTACCTAAAGGATTCTAAACAAAACATTAGAAAATATGACGTAAATACACTTAATAATTGAAAATATTTCTCCAAAAGAGCTCAATATCGGTACACTTTTATATATGGCTCCTTTTATGAAAGGTAAGCCCAATTTTCGGTATTTCGGGGATTTTTAGGATAAGGTGATATTTTGGTTTTTACTTGGTAGATAATGCTTTTACCAGTAATTATCTGTATTGGTCGGTGGCACCCAACCAAAAAATTGTTCATTATACCCTACACAACTATGTTGTCAGGGTATTACAGCTTTGTGCAGCACCAGAGTTTGTAACGCCATGAAATATTGGTCCTAGACCCACCTTTAAGTATACCTATCATCATATCTCAACTAGCTGTGTCTATATTGACATGTGTGTCTGTCCGTCTGTCCATTATAATTTGTAAACACGATACAGATCTCAGTTATGGACCAATCTTTACGAAATTTTGCACGTGCTTACATATTCACATATAATTTAGTAACCCATTACCATACTAGAAGTCGGAAATATAGCTCTGATCGCTTTGAAATTTTCCATGAGGTTCCAGTTACGGTCAAGGACAACGCCTATAATTTTCCGTGATGATCACATAATAATTTTGGGTTGAAGTGGGCCGAAATTTTTTTTTTTGTGTGTGTGTTTTTTTTTTTTTTTTTTTTTTTTTTGAGTCGAACGTCACAATACAACCCATAGTGAAAGGAATCTGTAAAAGTATAGAAGGGCTGTACTGAATATTGGGAATATTCGGAAAATATTTCGGTGTAAGGAATAGGTGCTGTTGATGTCTAATCGGGCAAGAGGGTCCAACTATCAGAAATATTCCCCAGGTTCGGTATAAACATCAGCAGAAAGTTAGAGTTCCCTGATAGTTGTGTTCGGTATCGTATGGTCGGCCCCGTCCGACTATACTGCTCACTGGTTTCCTTCTGGCTATTGACACAAAAATGTCGACATAGATTAAATTTTTTTGGAATGAGCCTTCAGTAGCCACAATTTGGGTCAGTCTTGTTTATTTTCAAGTGGATGTCTAAATTATTTGTCATGGTTTCAGCCGACGAGTTTTAATGAAGGCGCATATGCTGCATTAAAGGTTCCTCCAGATTTTTGGTATCCTAATGGTTTTATACCCATGAAGCCCATATCTCAAGAAAACTGTCAATATAGATCCATGTTTTACGATTTTCGCCACATAAATATCGGGAACTGCACATGAAGACTATAATTTATAAGCATTTTTTTATTCTCTGGGAAAATTAAATACCAATTAACATTTGAAAAACCCGTAATATATGCACATTATTTCATCGGACATCCGTACCTTACAACGAATATTTAATTTTCTTCGGTTCTATATTCTGAGCCTTGGTAATATTTCACCTTGTAAAATGTGTGATGTTCTAGAGCGAATAGAAAATCTGATAATAATAAAAATGTTTTCGGTTCGATCAGCTAGACATTTACGCCCTCTATCTCACTAGTCCCACATCCGAGTACATACAACAACATATATTGGTGTCAATTTAAAAGTCATCCACTTCTCTTTGCTATAGTATCAATTTCTTGGGTCTATGTCCTTCAGAAGTAAATATACGCCCAGAACACAAAGCCTGGGTCCACTTGTCCCACTAAATATTGACCGATCATCATCAAACCAGTTATGTTAATTATTTGGCCATATTCCTTTCGTAGTGTCAAATTTCAGGGTGTTGGCCTTTGCAGCGTGTTTACAAATTACAATGGACAGACAGACGCACAGAACCACATGTCTATAATTATGTGAGACCTTTGCAAACCGCATGCACATGGACCTATATTGAAACCAGTAAGGAAAGTAGTAAAGTCGGACTGGGCCGACTATATGATACCCTTCACACAATTTGGGTATGTTGTACATATGTATCGTTACAATTGTATGACACTGTTCCCTCGAAGGAACATGCTCATGCCTTTCTGCAACCTATGATAAATTTAATTTCATTCGGGCAGCATTAGGGTCGTCTGCGTACCATGAGACAAATTTATGGAAAAAGATTTATAGCAAAATTGATACACGCTATTCGGTATGCCGCACTGTTAAAAATTTAATCTCAATCAGACACCCGATCGAAATACATATGGAAGCTATGGCTGCATCTGCACCAATTTCAACAAAACGCAATAACGTGATTGAAGTCTCAATTTGATACGATGTTCAAAATTTCGTATTAATCGAACAAACATTAGGAGATTGGTGTACCATTTATGTGAAATCGGTCCAATACATATGCACATGTTGGAGCTATATCGAAATTTGAACTGATATTCCCGAAACTTACCACACAACGTTCTAGACTTAATTTAGTGCGCTATGCCAAATTTAGTGCAAATCGAAGGATATATAGGGACTTTAATGCACTATTTACGTAAAATCGGACGAAAATATATATGGGAGCTATATCTAAATCTGATTCGAACTTCACGAAATTTAAAACACATCGTTCTAGAATTAATTCAGTACGCTATGCCCAATTTCGTGCAAATCGAAATGTATTTAGGGACTTTGGTGCACTGTTTACCTAAAATCGGTTGAAAATATATATGGGAGCTATATCTAAATCAGAACCGGTTTTCACGAAACTTAACACACATCACTCTAGACTTAATTTAGTACGCTATGCGGAATTTGGTGCAAATATATAGGTACCTTGGTGCACCATTTACCTTAAATCGGAGGAAAATATATATGGGAGGAATGGCAAGTCACAGTCACCTAGGTGGAAAATGCGGCAAGAACGTAAACCTTTATGTATGTCAAAATATGTACCTATTGCAAAAAGATCTGAAAGAAAAAATCAATTCGCCCCCAGTTAACCCAAAATGCCAAATGGCAACCACTTCGATAGAAAAATGAGCCTACAACAATCGATAATCGGAAGTTGGGCTGTATATGGGAATTATACCAAAATATGGACCGATATATCTTATTTGCAATACGAAATATAATAGAAGTTTCGAATATTTTCCTTGTATCACAGTATGTTTGTATTATCTACACATTTACCAGCATTATCCTGCAGCAGCAAATCCCCCATTGCTGCCGAAAATTATATATCATTATACACTTTTTGCTGGTATTGTCGTCGTCGTCGTCGAATATGAAAAATTTAATACGAAAATCTCATTAAGAAAACATTAAAATATCAAAGGAATAGAAAATTATGACAATTGTCTGACGCCTGCAGCTATATACATTTTCGCCCTAGATGTTCATTTCGCAGGCATGGTAAAAGAAAGAAACATGAACAGCACACACAACACACACACAGCTCCTTATAAAGTGGCAGTATTTGTGTCAGTTACAGCATCCTCTAAACAATGGTAAGTGAATACCAAGACTCCCATGGGAAATAAGGAATGTAAAATGCCACCGCCCTTTTGAACCAATTTACAGAGTTCCTTTTTTATTTTTTAATAAATTTCACTTTGCCAATCAACCACAAAAACGGAAGAAGCTGAAAAAGGAAATAAAGGTGACCGACCTTACCGTGTTGATGCCACCGAAGCTATAAATACCGCACAGCAGAGATACGAACGTAACGTAAACGGCATAAATTATGCTAACAAAATTTGTTAGACACCGCATGAGGGGTGGTTGCTAAAGCGGCTGGATGGCTGGCTGGGTGGTGGGGAATGAGAATGGCCAGTAGTAACATAACGATGACATGGTGTGCTAATAGAAGGTTCCTTTTTTTGGATTCATCCAATATAAAAGACATTGGACAAATTTAAAACTATAAAACGCCTGACTAGCTGTTGGGGGTGGAGGTAGGTTTTGGTACAAAAGGCCACTGTAATACAAACAAAGCAGATCATAAGCAAATTATGACCTGACAAGGGACTTAGTTATGTTACAAAATTTATAGATATTATTTCATTGTCCTTTTTGTTTTTTTGGTTTGCTATCAGCGACTCTAAGGCAGTGGGAGGCGTATAAAACAAGAGGTAGTGAAGTGAAAAAATATTCAATAAATTGAGCTTATTACAGCATTTGAAGCGTTAACAACAAAACGGAAGGAGAAAAGATTGGATTTTATTTCATGTTTTTTATAGCTTTAAACCAATTTACGAATGTAATGAAGCGAATTTTCTTCAGGATATATTTATGACAGCCAAAACACACCCACAAAAACAGTTCCATTTTTGCTGGACAGACATTGTGAATGCTGCATAGATATTTGTAAATAAATTATGCTTGAATATGAAAAATCATCGACATCAAATGGAGCATACAGTGGGTCTTATTATTGTTCCGATGTCAAAAGATTTATTGCAAGTCACAGTAATTGTTAAAAGGCTTATTGTTATACCCTACACAACTATGTTGTCAGGGTATTATAACTTTGTGCAGCCCCAAGAGTTTGTAACGCCGCGAAATATTGGTCCTAGACCCACCTTTAAGTATACCGATCGTCATATCTCGACTAGGTGAGTCGATCTAGGCATGTGTGTCCTTCCGTCCGTCTGTCCATTATAAATTGTAAACACGATACAGGTCACAGTTATGGACCCATCTTCATGAAATTTTGCATGTAGGACGGGTTCTGGCCGATGATGAAATGGACCAAATACTTAATTTTTGTCGGTTGTTATACCCTACACAACTATGTTGTCAGGGTATTATAACTTTGTGCAGCCCCAAGAGTTTGTAACCCCGCGAAATATTGGTCATAGACCCACCTTTAAGTATACCGATCGTCATATCTCGACTAGGTGAGTCGATCTAGGCATGTGTGTCCTTCCGTCCGTCTGTCCATTATAATTCGTAAACACGATACAGGCCACAGTTATGGACCAATCTTCATGAAATTTTGCATGTAGGACGGGTTCTGGCCAATGATGAAATGGACCAAATACTTAATTTTTGTCGGTTTTTCTGGTCGCTCCAGAGGCTGCAATTATGGCCCGAACATCGTAAAATTTTACATGGAGAAGGGGATCGGGCCAAAGAATAAGCATGCCTGTTTTGATAAAGATCGGTCCATATTTAGCGGGTCTAATGGACCCTGACTTTTGTGTGAAAATGACAAAATGTGTATTCTTTAGCGCATATATTTACCCCTGAAGGACATAGACCCGAGAAGTTGGTAGTATATCCAAGAGGAGTGGTTGACCTTTAAACTGATACCAATTATATGGTCGTATGTACTCAGATGTGAGAGTTACACTTAAATATTTACAGGTGCTTACGTATTCAGATATTAATTAGTAACCCATTACCACACTGGAGGGCGGAAACATAGCGCTGATCGCTTTGAAATATTCCATGAGGTTCCAGGTATGGTCAACGACTATAATTTTCGGTGATGATCAGATAATAATTTTGGGATGAAGTGGACCGAAAACTAATTTGTTTCTCTTTTTTCGAGTCGGTCTATAGGCAACAATTATAAGCCAAACATCATCACACAACCCACGGCGAAGGGAATATGGACAAGTAATTAGGAGGGCTGTGCAGAATATTAGTAATATTGGGAAAATATGTCAGTGTAAGGAATGGCTGCTGTTGACCTCAAATCGGGCAAGAGGATGCAACTATCACTAAATATTGCCCAGACTTGGAATAAAAATCCGCAGAAAGTTATAGTTCTGTGGTAGTTGTGTAGAGTATCATATGCTCGGCCACGTCCGACTATACTGCTCCGCTCCTGGTTTTATTATTAAATGCTTTGCTAACAAATGTTTTCCTATACTAAGTTTGTAATTGTTGTTTTAATGGGTACATTATTTCATAAAAATGGATGATAACATATAAAATAACCTCCAAAATGGGCTCAACCTCTAAGTACTAAAATTTGATCTGATGTTGGATCTCTAATCAGCACTGAATTCGATAAGGAACGTTATACGTTAGGCCATACTAACTATTTTGGGTCATTGGTACATTTCAAATCGGACGAAATCTGAACCGATTTCAACAAAATTTGACACATGTTATAACACAGACTTCAGTACGTTGCGCAATATTTTGTGGCAATCGGTCTAACTTTGGGTCTTTGGTGCACCATTTATAGAGATGCTATTTACCGGGTAAATGCCCAAGGTGTGGGCAAATACCGGGTATTTATATATTGAATCGGTAATACAACATCTTACACCATTTTTCCGGGTTTCTGTTATCAAATCGATTCAGAAAGGATAGGTTTACGATACTTTAAAGATCTGGGTAATACTCGGGTATTGCATGGATATTTAGTACCCAAAGAGCCAATTTGGTCGTAAAATGTGTCTAATAGACAGAAAATGCCTTAAATCGGGAGATAGGTTATATATATGCTATATCAAAACTTGGACCCAGGGACCCCATTTCCATTTCAATATTTACTACGACATTAGAAACATGTAAGCAAAATGTGGGCCGCCTATGTCAGGTGGTCCATGTCAACTGGTTCGGCAGTTAATGAGTTTATACCCAATTTTTGGGTAAATACTCCGGTATTTATCCACTTCTTTAAATTATCGTAAAACTATCCATTCCAAATCGACTTGATAATAGAAACCCGGAAATAGGGTGTAAGATGTTGTACTACCGATTCAATATAGTAAATACCCAAATAAATACCCACAAATGGGTATTTACACAATTTACCCTTTGGGTATTTACCCACTGCCAATCTCTAGCCATTTACTTAAGAATGGACGAAACTATATATGGGAGGTATATCAAAATCTGAAACGATTCCACTCCTGTAGTACAAATATCCGATTTTATGCAAATTGTGCACTTCGTTTTATTTGCTCCAAATTTGCCTATGGGAAAACAAAATATGGTGCAGCCTTTGTAGATTAAGTTCGAAATTATGTCTTGTAATTCACATTGAAAATTTTTCGAATTCAAGTGAATATCGGCGTTCAACATCCTCTCGAAGTTCAATTGGCTCTGATACTATAAAGTGGACCTATATATATATATATATATATATATTAAAAACCCTTGGCGTGAATCTTTGTTAATTATTAATGTCTTAACATGCCTCCGTTTCAGACAAGGTATGCAATCCATTCCAAAATGCAGAGTCAATTGGATTGAAAATTATTGGTATAAATATAAAGAAAACTGGACTTTGGCAACAAAGTGGTCCTATAGTGACATATTTTCCCGATAATCGATTTGCGCACTGACGACCAATTTGGTGGGGTGTTATCGTAACTTTTGGCAAAGGTTACGAAGTGCACCAGGGTTCAGTTGGTAAAAAATAAAAATTAATTATAATTATTTTGTTTTTGTATGGCGTTTGTACCATGCAAGGCATTTGGCCCACATTAAAAAAATCCATCAAATATAACAATCTAGAATTTATCCCACCGTGGTTTGTCCAATGTCCAAATATGGCAACACCGAAACCATTATTTTATTCTACAATGACTCTTTTAGCATTCGGAAATATTTATGTTCAAATTCGATTTATGTGTGACCGACCGACCAACAGCTTTACAATACTTTTGGTAGAAACCATAAAAAGAAAACCCGCTTAACATAAAAAAGGTCAAACACGTAGTGGTATTATCGAAAACGAAAAATTGTAACCATTCAACCATCATCATCTGTAACTGCTCAGCTGATCTCTGCGGTTGTAAAGCAATAAACGATAGCGATTTATATCCGTTTCCGTTTTTAACCTCTACCAATCCATCCATATTTATATTTGGTTTTATTTTAAACAGGGGAACTTAAATGATAAATAAATTCAAAGTTTTTTTGGTCAGCAAGAATTTTGCAGAAGAGAAGGAGCAAAACCAAATCCAGCAATGGTGGCATAAAACAAAATTTATATCCTAAAACTCCAATGCTACTCGATGCCATTCGAATAAAAAAACGAATGTTGTTTCAATGGTCATCGTATTGATTGTAAGCATCATTGTCGACGTTGTGGTGATAAGTTTTTTTTATTCTCACTCCAAAGCTGACGAAGAAATTGAATGTGTTTCGCATATTAACGAATCTAACCAATACAAATGCATACAGATTTCCATGGATTTAGACTATGTATGTAACAATATTTTTGCAAAGGAATTGTTTTATTGCCAAGCAGTTCCATTTAAAATGGTTTTAAAACAGCAATTTGTGTGAGGGTAGCTTTTGGAATGATTTCATTTCATATAAATTCAGAAGCAGGCCCTTTTTATATACGGGAGTGCAAAAAACTAACTCGTCACCGAACAAAAATATATTCAAAAACTTAGGGTTAAATAAGGTGTAGTGTATATTCAATATAAGATCGAGTGTATATTAAATTTGACATTTAATTTGCAACACATCAAAATTTACCACAGACCCCAAAAAGATTGGCGAAGTCTTCTTTTCCGCCTTCTCTTTTTTAGTTTTCGTTCTACCACAGTTTTGGCTGCTTGTTCACGGCCTTAATTTCAGTAAATTAGGAACTTTTTCATATACGTTACACCAATAGGTCAAAGATTTCCGAACTCGATTTCTATACAGATATTGATCAGATCCGATCCACGTAGTGTAGGATTTATAGAATCAGTCTCGTCCGACTTTTGTCCTTTATATTGGGCCCTTGTCTTGCAGTTTATCACCCCAATTTTTCCACATCCTTTCTCTCGTGTTGTTCATACTGGACTTTCAGGGTGGTGGCAAATGTTTAGCTTTAGAGCAATATGTTGCTTTTTCGGTTTGCTTTATTTTTGCTGAATGGGAATTTGGTTTCACATCTATGGCCATTGACTTATTTCTGTTCCATTCATACATTCTGCTTTTATTTTGGCATTAGAACTGGTAGTGACCATTGGACGTCGCTAGATCCCAAGGGTGTCGTATGTTTTTTTTTTTTTTCAAATATGAATTGGAAATTGTTTCTTATACAATATGAAAATCGGTTCACATATGTATATGTTGTGTACGTTTTTGTTGCATTCCGCATGTGTGTGGGTGTCGACCCACACACACATACTTACTCTTATGGTGTGAATGGTTCGGTGGAGGAGTATTGTGGCCAGTTTCTTTGATTATAAATTCGTTCTTGGATTTTTATTGTTTTTTTTTTCATCTTTTACTGTAAGTTATATCCCAGTTATGGACACATTTTAAATTAAAAATTGAAAAAGACTGTTCGGTTTTCGGATCTTTTATATTTATAGTCGAAATCATAAAATAAGCATAAAGATGAATTGTGGATGTCATATGGTGGTGGATTGGAAATTTTATTTTTGCAAATTATTTTTAGGGTTACAGGCCAGATGAAATTATACTAAGGACACCATACTAATTAAGAGATAGGATATGTCACACACGACTAGGCGATATGCCATATGACATGAAGTATCCTTGGACATTACTTCCACCAGCATACATTTCATATCGAATGAACGCATCATAGAAAAAAAGTAAAGACGTTGTCGGCCTCTACCACGTGTGTTTATTTAACGTTCCTTAAATCGGTCGGTGCCTTTATATGGGGACCATATTATTGCATTATGAGGTTGTACATGCTCTGGAACAAGTTACAGACAGTCACGTTGAAAAACTGGGTTACGAACTTTAACATACCGACAATTAACATTAACATATATTGAAATTTTTCGAGAAAGAAAATTTTTATTCACCAGGAATTCGTTAACTTAATAATATAGAAGAAGTGAAAAAATGCAAATTTCAGCATGGTAGGGCCCCCCCCATCCCCATAATACTGCAATTTAGAGGCCACAGTTATATGAGGCCAAAACCAATGTACCCGGGTTTTATTTCGGGCGTTGTTTTGAAGCTGCTGGTTCAATATGAAAATTGTCATTGCAGTAAAAAGTTTGTATGAGTACGTCCTTGGAGGCTATGCATAAAGCGGGACCAATATTAATTACGTCGTGTAGGAATTACCGAACACTCTGTAGGTATAATTATATGGGGACTAGACCTAACTGCGGGCCGGTATATTTCATTTTTACGTTATGTTTTTCTTCATCTCAATATCTTCCGACTCTTACATCCAAACCCAAAACGCGGAACAAAGCAGACAACTATTTTATTATAAAAAGGGTGTTATATGGGGACTAGGGGTAGTCGGTAGGGGTAGGGGCGAATATTAATAATTTTTGCGAGGGAGATTTTTACCACAAATAACCAAATTACAAAAAAATTTGTAGAAAAACTCGCACAAGAACCCCAAAATACCGAAAACGGGGGACCATCGATATAGACCATCTTCGAACACACACATGGCATGCCTGCAGATAAAAGATAACTCTATGCAAAATTTTGGCAATTTATCTCAATTTGCTTAGAGGCTGGAGTGATTGCAACATACAAGCGGAGATGCTTAGATCGTCTTTGAAGTTTTCGCTAATCGAGAATATATATACTTTATAGGGTCGGAAATGACTATTTCGATGAGATACACACGGAAAAACAAAATTGATATACCTTCCATACAATGGTGGATGGTATAAAAAGGGCGGGACGTTTCTATGGCAGATATGCCACAACATCGATATCGAAAATTTGTTTCATTCGTCCTCTAAGATTCTAAATAACAGCAACTTCAGTAGAAATTTTTTCATAAAAAGGGACCTTTTCGAATATTCGGAATTTGGGCGAAACTATACAACTATGTTCATGTTCATAGAATTATGTCTTAGCATTCAGAAATACTTGTAGAGACGTGCCCAAAATACCGAATATTGTAGGAACCATTATATTGTGCAATACTAACATCATATGACCATCAAATGTCGGTCAGAGTTCTATCTAAAATATTACGATCTCTACCCAGATTTTAACAGACGAACGGAACGGTCATGGTTAAATCGGCTTGGAATTTTATTGCGATCAAGAATAAATATTTATAAAGGGTCTCCGACGATTACTTCGAGATGCTGAAAACGGAATGGCAAACTTTATGTACCCTTCACGACAAATGTACGACTTCATACATTCCACATTATGAAAGTAAATATAGTCCTGAGCAGTATCACTTAACTTCGATTCCGTCTGTACATAAACAGAACTTAACAACCTCATCTTGAGGATGGAAAACCGTGGCATACGACAATAATGGGAAAATTCGCCTAGGAGCATGAAATGCTAAAAATAATACCTAATTTTTACATAGGGCTTAAACAAGGATTAATTGATAAATTTTCTTCGAAGAAGTTTTTTGCCTACGAAAAATAAGAATTTTTGATCGATTTTGTCAAAATGATACACCAAATATTTGTTTCTTTTCTTTCTTTCCTTACTAATTTATTTATATCTAAATCTCAGTACTTTGTTTTTGCAAAATAGTCAGGCTTAATCCCAGTTTGTTGTTTTTATAAAAAACAACTATTTATTAGTGGGGAATGTATGGCATTGTCCGCCGAGGGGTAAGGCAGGGAAGACTATAGTTTCGGATCTCGCCACTGATCCTCATCAGTTCCCTTAGTTTTTTGTTGGGATATTCTCCCCAGAAGCTATTAATAGCTTCTTTACAAAAAACCTTTCAAACTAAGGGAACTGATGAGGATCACTGGCGAGATCCGAAACTATAGTCTTCCACTAATAAATATTTGTTTTTTATAAAAAAAAAAAACTGGGATTAAGCATGAATATTTTCCAAAAACAAAATACAAATGGTATCCCAAATAACCCGCCAAACACTACTAAATCTCAGTACTTCATAAAATATTCACAATTTTTGCCATCATTTCATTTCTTAAACAACATAAGTCCTCTAACATTGATTGATAGTCAATTAATTGTCTCTGTTGATTCGAGCTTGACCTTTGAAGTTTTTTTTCTTATGCGAACATATTTTTTGTTTGTTTTGTTTTCTTTTGATAAACATTAGCTTTTATTAATGTCAAATCAATGTCGATTTTTTGCCAACAGTATTCCTCCCCTCGAATACAATGATGGCCATCCACTGACCATTCCTTATCGACTGCCCATCCTTGATTTCATTGATGTGCCGTTTGTACAAGCAAACCCATATATTGTTTATTATTTCGGGAACTGTTCGAATGAGAATGGGTGGGTGTGCAGCTTTTTATGGAATGTTTGGTCATTTCATTATTTGACGATAATGTCATGTACTTTGACATTTGCCGTGCGTGACATTCGGCATGTCCATTGTCAATCATGTTTTTTTTTATTAGTTGCTCTTCCTTCACGACTGGACTCGTGTCATGTTATCATGAATTTCAACTGCTGGTGCCGGTGCCAGCAAACAAGGCGATGAAAAATGACCAGCAAAGCTAAGAATGTGTAATACGTTCGTAGATAAGGGAGGAATGATGGTTGAAAGTGTCGTAATGAAATAATTGTACACATGTCCAGTTTATGGTTTGTGTTTTTTTTTTGTTATATTCAATGATAATTTGTTGGGCAACTGGTTATTTGGGGGTTGGATTATGTTTTTTGTGCCAATAAAAAAGTCTACTAATTGTTCTGTAACAAGTGGATGATTAATTGTTAGTTTTTGTTTGCACAAAAAGAGGATGAAATAATGACAAGTGTTTGAAGATTAGCAGAAGTTTGGGAATAAATGATAATATTATTCTGTAGTCCGTAGCAAGGCGAAAATTATATTGCGGGGGAGAATATGAATTGAACTTGCACATGTTCAATTCCACCAATATTTTTAAAAGTTTTTTTATAATATTTTAACATGGGTTTTTAGAAGGTATACAGTATGATGATATGAAATTCGAATTGATGCGTGGCCAAAATCAATTGATAAATTTATGTCGTACAAAAAAAAACATTCTTTGAAGATTATAACCATCTATAGCCACTGAATGTTAAGTAAAACTTTTGGGTCCGTCAAATTGTAGGAATTTTACCATTTATTTCCCCTATACCCAAATAATTGCGAATGTTGATTTAGGGTATTACTGGATGCCACATAATAAAATCCAGCTAGGAAAAATTCCAAATCTGGACGGGACCGACTGTATGATACCCTTCACCACTTTAGGTACATGCAACAGATGGTAATATCTACAATATTCTGTCGATAGAACGTATATAGATATATCATTGGGGGTCCATTGACATGGAATCGGATAAAATTGAATATGCTATTTTCATAGATTAGACCAATTAAAATCAAACCAAACACATATTATTCTGAAATCTAAGCAAAATTGCATGCCAATGGAGCCAAGTTTATGATGTTCCATTTGTGTACAATTGGACAAACGTACAAACGTAAACTGTGATACACATTACAATGAAATCGGATGTAAACATATATGGAAGCTATACGCTAATTCAATACGCTAAGCATCGGTCGAAAATCGGTTATTTTGCATTTTACAAAGCAAATTTTGCAATCTGTATCGGTTAAAAATCTAGATCTATACTAAATTTGTATCTTAATTCAAAATTTCGGGATTCCAGTTCACCTAAATCAA
This sequence comes from Musca vetustissima, assembly GCF_032173495.1. Taxonomy (NCBI): domain Eukaryota; kingdom Metazoa; phylum Arthropoda; class Insecta; order Diptera; family Muscidae; genus Musca; species Musca vetustissima. The sequence continues at coordinate 41,916 of NW_026883619.1, forward strand.
AATTGTATCAAATGTAGTACCATTGAGTCACATTAGTAGACATTATCAAAACTTCCTACAAACACCAACCCAACAACCCAACAGTGATACTAACTTCAAATTTTAGCTCTATCGGTTTACCCAAAATTCAAATTGTTCCACGAATTTCCAAAACTACATACATACGGCAATTCTACAGTCCAAAAGAAATCTTAATTCCAATCGAGATAGACCCATGGTTCCTTTTTGAGAATATGAATATTACAGGTCGCATTTATGATCCTATTTGGATGAAATTTGGCACAGTTCACTTATTTGGCCCAAGGACGAACCCTATTGAAATTGGAGAAAATCGGTTCAGATTTAGATATAGTTTGCATATATAGTTTCGTCCAATTTTTTGTGATACACCATTTGTCCGATGGCACAACATTTTATACTGAATTGTCCAAACTAATGTATTGCGAAGTTTTGTTGAAAAATTTTGCATATATAGCGTCCAATTTATTGTGCTACTGATTGAGTAAAATTTTGCATAGCGAATGCTACTGAAAAAAAAAATAATGCGTGATAAGGTTTGTTGAAATCGGTTCAGATTTTATATAGATCTTATATATATTATTGTTCGATTTCAGGTGGTTACACGAAATTTAGCTGAGGGTATTAAATTGAATATAGTGATTACAAAAGCAAATGGTTACTCAATTAGGTCCCTGTGTTTATATATTGCTCACATACATAATTTGACTTGATTTCATACAAATGGTACACCAAAGAATCCAAGTCTGTCCGTTTGACATGCAATATTTCTTTGATTTCAGAATGGTATGTGTATGGGGGTTTTCAATTGGTTCAAATATTTATCTAGATAGCACATTTAATTTCGTCCGATTTCATCTCAATGGTCCTTCAAAGATTCTATGACCGCTCTATCCACAGGATATTGTAGATATGAACATGTCTTGCATGTACCCAATATGGTGATGGGTATCATATAGTCGGCCCCGTCCGACTTTTGAACTCTCCTTACTGGTTTTAATTTCCGCTCTGTCTGATCATCTAAATCAAAATTGTATCAAATTTAGTACACATAAGTACAAACTTTTATTACTACATACATCATACAATCCAATAGAAATTTTATTTTCCAATTTCAGGATTACAGACCTATCGATTTACCCAAAATCTAATTGTACCAATTTTAGTACCATTAGAACGAATTTCAATAGTTAATTACATACCTTCAATTCTAATATTAAATCCGAATATTCTAGCTATATCAGTTCACATAAATCCCAGTTACTTACATACCTCAATTCTACACTACAACAGTAATATTTAATCCGAATATTCTAGCTATATCTGTTCACATAAATCCCAAGTTCGCTCAAAATCGCATAAATAAGTACAAATTCCCAAAACTACCTACATATCCCTATCATACAACCTACAAATGCACCAATTTTAGTTTGATTTAGTACACACATATACGAATTCACAAAACTACCTACAAACCTCATTTCTATACTCCAATAGTAATCTTTATCAAATTTAGTACCATTTAGTACCCATACGTATAAATTTCCAAAACTACATCCATACCACCAATCCAAGACTCCAACACTAATCCTATTTCCGAATTTCAGTGTTCCAGCTTTATCGGTTCGCCTAAATTCAAATTGCACAAAATTTAGTACAATTTAGTACACATTAGTAGAAATTTCGAAAACTTTCTACGTATACCAATCCTACACCCCAACAAAGACTCTATTTCCAAATTTCAGGATTGGTTCACCCAAAATTCAAATTGTAACTAATTTGGTGCACATAAGTATGAATTTCCTAAACTACCAACATACCTCAATGCAATTTTAATCTTATTTCCAAATGCAGTTTTGATCTTATTTCCAAATTTCAGTGTTCCAGCACTATCGGTTCACCCAAATCCAAATTGTAAAAAAATCTACCCACATATCCCAAGCCTACACACCGATGGTAATATTAATTTCAAATTTCAGTATTCCAGCTTCATCCGTTGCTGTAAATTCAAATTGTACAAAATTAAGTACAGTTTAGTACTTTTCGTATACGCGCTTTCAAAACCACCTCCTTTTATCGACCCATACTTCTTTACCTTGATTCGCATTTCAAATTTCAAGTTTTTTGCTCTATATGTCCACATGCTTCGAAATTTAGTACATTTTATTATTTTTCGGATACCTATCGTGTAAATATCAAAAAAAAAAAAAAAAAAACCAGTAAGGAAAGTAGTAAAGTCGGACGGGGCCGACTATATGATACCCTTCACCACTATGGATATATTAAACAGGACTATTAACATGAAATTGGATGAAATAAAATAAGTGATATTTATCTAAATGGGAATCTACCTTGATCTATTCATAAAGTATGTAAATCGACTTCAAACAAATATAAATAGGTCATCCGTTGTGCTATGTCTGTACTTCGGGCGAAAATATATATGGAAGCCCTATCCAAATATTAAGCGATTTCAAACAAACTTGTCACAGGTTAGGTTATACTAATTTCAGAACGTTTTGTTCCTATTGGTTCCATGGTGCGTCAATTACCTAAAATCAATCTATAATAAAAGGGAGCTATATCTAAAACATTTTCACGAAACTTGGCAGACATCATTCTAGACCTAAATGATTGGGCTGTACCAAATTTCGTGCAAATCGAAAGATATATAGGGACCGTTTACATTAAATCGCTTAAATATATATTTATGGTAGCTATATCTAAATCTGAACCGATTTTTCCCAATTTCAATACGAATAAGTGACCTATGCCAAATTTCATCCAATTCGGATCATAAATGCGACCTGTACTTTGTTTACAATTTAACATGGACATGCAGAGAGACGGACATGCATAAATCGACTTAGAAAGTGATTCTATGCATATTCTCAAAAGGAACCATGTGTCTATCTCGTTTCCTTTTGCCTGTTACAAACATATGCACAAAGACATAATACCCTGTACCACAGTGTGGTGAAGGGTATAAAAACTTTTCTGCATCTATTCTACACTCTAGCTCTATTGGTTCACCAAATACAAATGGTGCCACATTTAGAACATTGTGCCGTTGTACTTGTTGTGCCGAAGTACAATTCTAGTAAGAATTTCCAAAAACCCAGCATTATCTGACACTTTTGGACCAAAATTCAGGATTCTAGCTTCAGCCGTTCAAAATTCACCGGATACCAAAAGCTTCAAAAGCGATTGCAAATTTTTATGATTTTTAAGCGGCTGGCAAATGGTCATGCATTACTTTTAACTTTGTATATAAGCCCTAGAAGACTATCCTTATAAAATGAATAGACATTAATCTACAATTTAATAGAATGTCTACATATTTCCAATCATACTTAAAAAAACACACTTTTTTGAACAAATCATTGTTTGCATATATCTATTTATTTGTGAAGTATTCACCTTTTTAGAAAGGTAATTTACCAACTAATAAGGTCAAAAGGTAAAGAAAACGTCCAAAGTGCACAAAGTTTACTTGTTGGCAAATATATACCTCCGACCTCCATTCACCTGATAAGAAAAGACTCCAATATTAAGTGGTACAAGAACCCTCTCAATAAAAGTTTAATATCACTTACACATTGAAGCAAAGGACCCACAGGACACAACACATAAACATAAATACTTCTTCTTCCCCATATAAAGTATGATAGTACGTGTGTGTGGGTTTGTACAATAACTGTTAGTGTATACCTTTTGGCAAATTGTACGTGAAATGTTTATACAATACACTTATCAGAAGGATTAACGCTGATATCCTGGCTGTACATAAGACGATGGCAATAAAGATGATGATGTTGATGATAATAATGCGACCACCATATGGAACATACGGTCGATATAATCCACCACCACTCACCAGTTTGGCAATTTCAATCACATTTTCACGTTTATTCAATACACTTGGAGCAATGTGAACTGTTTTCGACATATGGGTGTATGTGTAAACGTATATGTTTTTTCTGTGGATATGGCACAGGCATTTTATGAACTTCGGCTGTTTTTGATAATCTGTGGTTATAGAAAAGTTTTGCCATTCACTTAAAGCTATGTTCCTTTTCAATGTTCCTTTTCAATTTGCCACTATTATGTTTTTTATTTGTGATCAGTGTAATGGAAATAAAAAATAAGTTGATAGTACGAAAATTAAATTGTGCCAAAAAACCAAATATTCTTGGGGATGGAATACGTAGTTTACCAAATATCTTATTGGATTTTACTAAATTATATCAATTGTATATTGGTAAATAGAATGTATGTCTGTCTACATAATTTAAAATTAATTTCAGATAAGCTGGGTGTTTGGAAATTCGTACTAAAACGGCACGAAAAATATTAACAAGTACTATATGTGGTACCATTTGTATTTGGCGAACCCGTAGAGCTGGAACTTTGAAATGAGAGTCAATGATGGAGTGTAGAATATATATAAGAAACAAGTGAAAAAGCGTTAAGTTCGGCCGGGCCGAACTTTGGATACCCTCCACCATAGTTATACTGACAGATACATGCAATGAAAATATAGGGAACACACCAAAAAGTGGGCATATACCGATAATTCTACAAACCGATTTATGTAAACCATTATGTACACCAAATACAAACTTCTGCAATTTTTAATGGGGATTTTTCCTAAAATCTGTAAGATCCAAAAAGTGGACTGATACTGATAACGCATGGTAGAGTATAAAATCCTCAAACTACTGTAATTTAGATTACAAAGTTATTTGAGGCTATGCCCTATAGGGGGACCAATATTGATTACATAGTGTAGGAAATAGTAAATATTTGGGGATATCATTATATGAGGGCTATGCCTAATTAATAACCGGTATATGCCAATTTTGAACCCAATATTTTAATTGTTTATCTCAATTCTTTCCTTCAGGAGGTATCACTATATTGAGGAGATGCCTAAATGTCAGCCGATATATTTCATTATTGTCATGTTTGAGTTTTTTTAGCACAACATCGTTAGAAGGCGGAATGCTTACAACAGATGGCTAAAACGGTAAACATTGACCATTCCCCGTAACGACTACACAACACACGAGATAACTATTTTAATATAAAATAGGGGGTTATATGGGGACTACCCTTAAAAAGGGTGAATATTAATAATTTTTGGTGGGGAGATTTGTTACCATATACGACTACAAAATACCAAATTTTAGCGAATTCGGTTGAAAACCACACTCAAGAACCTTAAAATACCGAAAATTTGGGGTACCTTTATATGGGAGATACCCGAAAAAAATTGACGTATATTTATAATTTTTTGTGGAGAGATTTGCTACCCAATAAGAACTTAAATTACTAAATAACAGCCATTTCGGTGAAAAAATATGGTCAAAACCCACCAAAAACTGGAAATTGGGAGGTACCCTTATATGGGGACCACCAGAAAAAGTGGAGCTATATTTACAAATTTTTGTGAGGAAATTTGATACCAAATAAGAACCCAATGTACCAAATTTCAGCGAATTTGGTTGAAAACCACACTCAAGAACCCTAAAATACCGAAAAATGGGGGGTACCCTTATATGGGGGGTACCCGAAAAAATTGACCTATATTTATAATTTTTAGTGTTGAGGTTTGCTACCCAATAAGAACTCAAAGTACCGAATTGCAGTGTATATGGTCGAAAAATGCGATCAAACCCCCCAAAATACCGCAAAATCGGGGGTACCCTTATATCGGAGTTATCCGAAAATATGGACCCATATTTATAATTTTTAGTGGAGAGATTTGCTACCCAATAGGAACTCAATGTACCAAATTTCAGCGAATTCAGTTGAAAAACGCGCTCCAGAAATTTAAAATACCGACAATTGGGGTATACCCTTATATGGGAGCTATGCCTAAACTTGGACCGATAAAGCCCATCTTCGAACTTGACCTGCCTGCAGACAGAAGACGAATATGCAAAATTTTGGCGATCTATCTCAATTCGTTTAGACGCTAGAGTGATTACAGCAGACGGACGGACGGACATGGCTATATCGTCATAGAATTTTACGCTGATCAAGAATATATATACTTTATAGGGTCGGAAATAATTATTTCGATGAGTTACAAACGGAAAAACCAAATTAATATACCCTCTATAATATGGCGGAGGGTATAAAAAGAGTTTTTTTTTTTTTTGATATTCGAACTGTAAGCATTCGAAAGGTACTAAAATGTACTAAATTTTGTACAATTTCATGGCATAGAGCTAAAAATTTGAAATTTGAATTTAGGTTGAGAAGTAGGGCCGTTATAAGGAGTGCGTTTGAAAGCTTGTACTCATATATACGAAAAGTACTAACTGTACTAAATTTTGTACAATTTGAATTCGGTGAAACGAATAAAGCTGGAATATTGAAATTTGAAATTAGAATTACTGTCGGAGTGTAGGACAGCGATATGTAGGTAGTATTCGATTTTTTTTTTTGCTTATGTGTACGAAAAGTACAGGATCGCTATTGGGGTGTAGGATTGGGATGTGTAGGAAGTTTTGGATATTTATACTAATATGTACTAATGGTACCAAATTTGGTACAATATGGATTTAGGTGAAAGATAGAGCTGTAATACTAAATATTTGAAATTTATATTACTATTGGAGTATAGTATAGATTGCAGTATGTTAATAGTTTCGGAAATTCGTACTGATGTGTACTAAATGGTATTTAATTTGGCACAATATGTATTTTGCGTAAACTAGAGTTGGACAATCTAGTTCACGTAGCGGATCGGTCTTTCTCCTTCCATTTTATAAAATGAACTAGTTCCTTGATGTAGTTCCTTTGCTCCATATAGTTAATTTATTCCATTGCTATTTATAGTTCCTTTGCTATTTATAGTTCCTTAGCTCCAAATAGTTCATTTGCTCCATATAGTTCCGACACCTACTTCCTTTGAATCTCACACTTTCATCGTTCCTTTTGTTTTTCCGTGTTGATTAATTAATAGATGAAAAAATTGAATATTGTCCAAAAATAAAAAAATGAAATGAAACTACAGAATGCAACTGCAGGATGATAAAAATATATATATTTTTATAAATAAATAAAAATATTAAAAAACCCAAAATGCAATGTGACAAACGAACGAATGAAGGGTATGGAAATATAGGAACGCCATTAGAAAAAAGAACGAGATCAGAAAAAGGAACTATATTCATAAAGAGCTGGAACTAGTTCCGATCGTTCACTTCTCGGAATAGTTCCAATGAACTAGTTCGTTCCGAAACTACCCAACTCTAGTGTAAACCGATAAGTCTGGATTCCTGAAATGGGAGAATAAGATTTCTATTGGATTGTGTGTAGGTAGTAATAGAAATTTGTACTTATGTGTACTAAGTGGTACTAAATTAAAAAAAAATCGGGGTTATGGGATCCGTGGGAACGTTTTTCAAATGAATTGTATTGGATGGTATTGGTACCATCCTATCTTCGGCAATTTGAAAGTAACTTTAAAATATGCAGAAAATCGTAAATTTATGCCAAGGCTCCCATATAGATATGTAGTCATATTCAAGAATTTCAAAGATTTTAGATTTATCATCCCCCTGAAGTGAATGTGATTTGGCATTCCGGTTGCTAATATGGTAAAACACATTTCTATAGAAGTTTTTCCAACCTGAATCTCTGTAATTTGGTTTTTCATTTTCCCGAATAAACACCCCATTAGCAAAGAATTAAAAATGGCCTTTTAAAGAAATTTGCACAGGAATTGTTAGCAAAAATCTGTTCAGATTATTTGCATTATCTATTTTTATATTTGTAACTATTATATTTCTTATATTTCTTTAGATTCTTTAGTGCAAATTAACAAAAGTACAACTTATATATCCAATTCACGTATACAATTACATTAGTTTGTTGTTAGTTGCTTTCAATTAACAACCAATTCAAGAGCATTTTCGTTAAGTTTCATATCCGTCACTATCCATCGGCACTTCAATCCACTGTAACTAATGAAACAATAAATGTGTGACACATAATAAAAGTAGCACTTAATTGCGAAATGAAGCGACCGTAAATGAGCTGAGAATATCCTCTATGAGAATGGACGTATGGCTCATTACGAATGACACGACACAGTCAAAGCTTCACAAATCGAATCGAGAATCTAAACGAAATGAAATTTACGTCAAACATGATTTTTGTCGTTACAATGGCGCATTAATGGCCGGTCCCTTCAGCTCATTGGAATTGGCAAACATCACGAAAGCTCACAGTTTAGTGGTCCACATGCGACAGCAACAACAATAACCAAAAAGGACATTCATCAGTTTGCCCCAAAGTGGTAATGGTACAGAAGTGGCCCAGGAAAAATAGAAGACAGAAAGAAAAAAAGCAATTAAGAACATGAATGGAAGCTTAAGTATAAATACAAAAACATGTGACATGAAAGGTTTATCAGTCCTTAAACACCTTCTTAGTGAACTTGATATACATACATAGGCACACACACACACCCGCACACATCTGAATACTGTACGTGAGGGCTGTTTTCTATTATGTGTTAGTCTTTTGTATACTTAAGATAACAATCCTTCGATAATGATGTGTTTTTCTTAGATATCGATTAAATGTTAAGACGGAATGTCCTCTATATAGAGAGGAAGGACATTAAGTGTTGATTTCAAGTACAAAACGAAAATTCAACAAAGTTTTGCGTGCAAAAAATACTTAAGTCACAGTTGTTTTTTGTAGTCCTTAGATACATGTAATGTGTTCAAAATTCCCTAAATACTGACTTCGGTCAATACTAAGAATTTTTAGTACGAAGATGTGGTCTGCGTTTTATGGGACTACCCTCAAACTTGGGTCAATAAAAATAATTTTTGGTAATTTTTTTTAGATTGTATAACTATGAGAACCCAAAATACCAAATTACAGCCAATTAGGTAGAGAAAAATGTCCTAAATCTCAAAAGTATCGAATATTGGGGGGTACCATAATATGCGAGCTACCCTGAAACATGGGTCAAATTTATTTGTGTCTGGTTACTTTTCCAGTAACATTTACTCATATAAAAATTCACACTTCTAGGGTTATAGAACTACGGCTCTCCTAATACAAAAAGTACAATATTTTATATTTTCTTATCGTTCTAGAGCCAATATCCTCAAAATTATGCGTACAAAAACCTTATTCAAAAATCTACCGTCAACCGCTTCCTGAGTCAGACATATACTCCACCGACACAGCTGTGCCGATTTTTGAATAGTCTTGAGTGGAACATCCTGTTGTTCCCCTCCACCTCACTGTTACATAAGAGAGTGAGGTGGAGGAGACCACCAGGATGTTCCACTCAAGACTAGTCAAAAATCTCGATAATTGATTATTTGGTACATCCATTTCTAACCAGAAAGATAAGTACATAGTAAAGTCGGACTGGACCGACTATATGTTACCCTTCACC
>NW_026883620.1:0-50731 GCF_032173495.1 Musca vetustissima
GCAACCAAAAAATATTTTTTTTTGTGAAAATTAAAACATAGGGCAGATTGGGTTTATCCAAGTTCACAAGATCGCTATGTGCGTCTAGAGTAACGTGGAACGGATAACATTATTATTGATCAATATCCTCAATAAAATTTGGTTATTGTTTTAAAATTCAATCTTGCAGCAATGTTTTTAATCTAATAACCATAAAATGGTATTACTATAATAATTTTTTCTTACAGCTTCATATTAATTTTTAGGCGAATGGAAATCTTTCCAACAGCTATTTGGTTCCCACAACACTCTTCTCCTTCTGGCATCGAAAAGTTAATCAACAGATAATTACAACTATCACTAATTTAGAACAAAAGGGTTAAACAGTTGTTCGTACGAATCAAAGTAAAACCATAGAATTCTCTCACAATGAACTGAATTTTCAATATGAGAAAATATCCGATAAATTGGTTGGAATATTATTTTAGGCCTAATAACAATCTAGCCAAGTCTATAATTAAATGCCACTTTTACAGCAATTATGAGAACACAAATAGAAAACCAGAAGTTGAATTAATATCACGAATGTCCACACAAGGGAAAGAAAAACCTCGTAGATGACAGGAAGGGAAACGAAAAAAGAAATAAGGGATCCCACCCCACGAAAGACGGACACACACAAATTAAGTACAAAAACCGTGAGAATAAGTTTGAAGTTAACATTTTGGTGCTATACCCGGTTTCTTTCTATCTTATAGTGGTTGACCGGCCATCGAACTAGGTTTTAGAGAAACCTTAGTAAGATTTCTTGTGATCATTGTTGATTTGGTATTTCAATAACGTGAATTTATATCCTTTAATTTTTGTTGGTTTTTCTAAAAGAAAATTGAACTGGTTTTCCAGGGGATTCTTTCTTGATATTTAAACGAAACCCCCTGCAATGGAAAGAATATTTTATGAAAATAAAAATATAGTTTTTTAACACCACAACTCATTAAAATTTCTTGGATTTTCTTTTATTTTGTTTGACAATCGAAATCTCGGATAGAAAAAAAAATAACAAAAAATAAAAACAAGAGTTCAATAACACGGTAAAATTGAAGGGTCACAACCACTTGTTATATGGATGAAAAAAAAAACAACACAAGGTGAATTGATAGAGGGGACCTCCTCTAAGGATCTTTGATTGAGGTTTCTCTCCCCCCACCATTCCTCTTTTTTGGGATAATTAAATTGTAGACATGCCTTGGAAAAACACACACACACACACACGCGTACAAACTCATTTGGTGAGATAACAAGAAAGGGTTTCTTCACACTCCTTAAAAACCAGTTTCTCCTTTCTTGGTTGGATACCATGATGTGGCATTTTAAAAAGTGCTAGAGAGACACCGCGACCCACTGAGAAAAGATCGTCCATTTCTTTAATCAAAATTCGATTTTGATTGTAATACCTTTTTGATTTTTGTTGTTTTTTTTATGGCGACAAAGACAACAAAAATAAAGAAAGTGGATAAGTGCTAAAGCAACAACAAGTATTCCTTTTTAAGACTCCTTACAAAAACAATCGAATTCCACTTTGGGAAAACACAATCAAACACTTGTTGAAATAAAATGGAAAAACCCCCCGCTCAGAAGCCTCCTCTGGCACTCAGCCACATCATTGTTTGTGTTAGAAGCAAGTAATCGACAACCAAGAAAAAAAGACTGGGCGGCACACCGTCATACACATTAAAGGTACGTCAAGTGCATCCTGGCGCGCATGCTCCTTGGCATTCTAATAAGGTAAAGGGATTTTTTATAAAAAACAAAAATTGAGTCCCAAATCCCAAAAAAATCGATAATAAAAGGAATTGCTTTGCGCGCCACGAAATACGCCACATCATCTTCGATTCAAGTCATTATCAAACGATTTATCAATCACAGTAGCGCTCACAAAAAAGACCCAAACGAAGGCAAAGAAGAAAATATTGTTGGGTGCAATTCCTTGAATTTGTGATTAGAGTCATTCAAGAAAATTAACTTCTTTCACTTGAGAGTGGATTCCATTCCTTTGTTGGTATTTTTGTCTACTTGGGGATTTGATTATGGGATTGGAGTTAAAATTTCCAATAAAACTTCTGTGTGGGGGGAATTGTTTTTTTTTCATAGTCTTCATAAAAAAATTATTGATGAGTTGTTAAATTTAATTTCTAAACACATAATCTAGCATGGGAAAGTCATAAAGTACTGGGGGATAAGCCCATAATTTGGAAAAAAATGAAAATTTGATACAAAGAATATATTCGGTTTTTCATTAGTTGATGGACATGTGTGTCTAATTAATTTTTGGTAACTACTCCTTAAAATGTTTTCGACTAATGTGTCCTGTCACACCGTGATATGGCTATTTACTCTCCACTATGTATAAAACTATACAAAATGTTACTAACTTCTTATCTTGTGACAGAACGGTTGTTTAATAAACCGAGCTTAAAAAAGATTTCCAAGGGCGTCGGTTTTGTGCGCATCGCATCCAATGTAAAATACCATTTTCCGAGATGTTGTCTTCTACTTGATCTCTCCATCCGATTCGTGGCCTTTGCCTCCTGCGTGAACCATCACTTGGCTCGCTTTTATATGCCTTTTGAGACGGGAAATTCTCATCCATTCTCACAACATGACCTAGCCAACGTAGTCGCTGCGGCTGGATGCGCCTGACTATGCCCATGTCCGAGAATAGATGGTAAGGATCATAGTTCATTCGACGACGATATTCACCGTCAACGCAGATCGACCACTCCAAGAGCTGCATCGTCTGCTTGCGCAAGTTCCCATGCCTCAGATCCACACAACAGCAATGGTAATATCAACGTATTGTAGAGCGTGTGGTCTGCCGAGAGGCGTTTGGTCTGCCGAAAGGTGGCCTTGTTTTTGAGTTGCTTTCTCAGACCATAGTTCAATCTGTTGTTTAACACTATTCTTTTCAGAATTTCAAAGCTGATGTTAGTTTTGATTATGGCGGTACCGAGGTATATAAAATCGTTCAATACCTCGAAGTTGTAGTTTTCTAGTTCAGCTTGGTCTTCTCGCCATTTACTGCCAGACACACTTTGGCAGACGCCTTCTCAATACGTTCAAATGTGGCTGTTACCGCTCGTAATGTTCGACCCATTATGTCGATGTCGTCGACGAGTAACATATGCTGTGTGATGTACAAAGTGTCATTTCTGTTCATACTTGCATCTCGTATGACCTTTTCCAGCAGGATGTTGAACAGGTCATACGACAAACTTTCACCTTATCTTAGTCCTCCTTCGGTATTGAAGGGCTCCGAGAGGTCCTTTCCGACTTTAACTGATTACTTTGTGCCACTTAAAGTTATCCTGCATAGCAGTATTAAGTTTGCAGAAATGCCGAACGCAGATATGGCTTTAAACACCTCTGAAAGGATAGTGCTGTCGGATGCGGCGTTATAGTCGACGAATAGGTGGGGTAGAATGTGTCGATGCGATTTTCGTGGGTCTTTTCCAGGATCTCGCGTAGAATGAAAATCTGGTCAATGGTGGATTTGGCAGGTCTGAAGCTGCATTGGTATGCTCCAATAATGTCATTGACCATTGACTTCAGTCGTTCTCAAACCATGCTGGATAGCACTTTATATGCGATGGAAATGAGACTAATTCCTATATAGTTGGCAAATATCGTTTTGTCTCCTTTTTTGTGTACGGGGCACAGGAAGCTGAGTTTCCAATCATTGATATACATTCCTCTAGCCAAATTGGACTAATCAATTGGTACATGTCTTGACCAGCACCTAACCACCGGTCTTGAATATTTCGGCTGGTAATCCATCGGCACCCGCTGGATTATTGTTCTTCAGCCTATTAATTGATACTCTGACCTCATCTCGACTAGGTGGTATACAGTCTATACCGTCATCTCTTATTCTCTCTCGCATTACGTGTTGCAGAGTTGATCTATACGCTGCGTTTTTCACCTCAGTAGCATTACGACCAGTGTTGCCAAAACGTTGTTGAGGAAAAATGCTACATTTTGTTGAAAAAAATGTTAGAAAGTGCAAAATAATTTAAAAAAGTGCCAGAAAAAAGTGGTACTTTAGGGTTCATGAGCGCGGTTTTCAACCGAATTCGCTGAAATTTGGTACATTGAGTTCTTATTGGGTACAAAATTTCCTCACTTAAAATTATATATATAGGTCTACTTTTTCTGGTTGCCCCCATATAAGGGTACCTCCCAATTTACAATTTTTGGGTGGTTTTGGCCGAATTGGCTGTAATTTAGTAGTATGAGTTCTTATTGGGTAGCAAATCTCCCCATAAAAAATTATAAATATGGGTCAATTTTTTCGGGTAGCCCCCATATAACGGTACCGCCAATTTTCGATATTTTGAGGTTCTTGAGCGCGTTTTTCAACTGAATTCGCTGCAATTTGGTATTTTGTAGTCGTATGTAGTTACAAATCTCCCAACCAAAAAATATTAATATTCATCCTTTTTAGGGGTAGTTCTCATATAACCGGCCCGGCCGAACTTAACGCTTTTTCACTTGTTTATATTAAAATAGTTTTCAAATGTCGTATATATGTATATATTTTTTGTATATATTTTTTCTATTTTTTTTTTTTTTTTTGATGGGGTTTGAAATTATCCTACTAAAATATAAATACTAATAATGTCCAAGTTTGGTTAAGGTAAATAACTGTAATTTCACATTGCGTACAAATATGCAGACAATTATCAATTTCCGTCCCACTTGTGTACTTTTAAGGGTTTATAATCTCATTCTCAACAGCGACTTTAATATAAAATATATGTTATCCGGAATTTTTCTATTCTCGCCTTTTCGGCAATCTAAAGTGGTTATAACTTGGCATTCGGGATTCCCGCTGAATAAAAAACTTGTTTTCAGAAAGTTCCAACATAATTCATGTTCATTATTTTTACATCGCTCTCATGAAATGTAGAACTTAATTTGGTTTTCCATTTTCCCAAATAAACAATCTACCAACAGACAATATCATAGTCACCACATGAAGTACCCGACAATTTTTTAAGAAATTTGGAATAAATCGATATTCGCTCTCCAGATCGATCGAACGTCTAAAACACTGGATGAATGGCTTCCGTCTACCACAACATGTTCAATTTGATTTCTCTTTGTTTGATAGGGAGAAAGCCAGGTGGCCTTGGGCATATCGAGATGCTTGAATCTTGCCTTGCCGAATCGTGAGGAATCGTCTGATTTACTTACACCGGTTCCTTTCCATCGAATTTCCTATAAGGCAATAATATCGGCTTTGAGTACAACGTGCGTGTTCTGTTTAACGTGCGCACATTCCAAATGCAGATTCGCAGATCGTGGTCCTTTATACGTTTGCAGGGGTCGTTAACATTAGGTGGTTTTTCTTTGCTTTTTTATAGTAGGAGGAGTGTGGGGAACCAAGTACCTAATATTTTTCAGAGGCTATATTTACTAAAGATAAGTCATAACTAACACCTAACAAAAAATATTAACAGTGACCTGCAAAAATAAACATGACATAACTTAAACATGGTCCCATTTTTATACCCTCCACCATAGTATGGAGGGTATATTAATTTTGTCATTCCGTTTGTAACTCATCGAAATATTCATTTCCGACCCTATAAAGTATATATATTCTTGATCAGGGTAAAATTCTAAGACGATCTAGCCATGTCCGTCCGTCTGTTGTAATCACGCTATCTTCTGAAGGAATTGAGATAGGGTGCTGAAATTTTGCATAGGGTTGTCTTTTCTCTGCAGGCATGTTCTTGGGCGCGTTTTTCAACCGAATACGCTGAAATTTGGTACATTGGGTTCTTATTGGGTACTAAATGTCCCCACAAAAAAATGTTAAATATAGGTCCACTTTTTCTGGTAGCCCCATATAACGGTACCATTTTCATAATTTTCAGTATTTTGGGGGTTTTGATCGTATTTTTCCACCAAATTGACTGTAATTTAGTATTTCGAGTTCTTAATAGGTACCAAATCTCTCCACAAAGAATTATAAATATACGTGAATTTTTTCGGGTATCCCCCATATAAGGGTACCCCCCCATTTTCGGCATTTGGGGGTTCTTGAGCGCGTTTTTCAACAGAATACGCTGAAATTTTGCACATTGGGTTCTTAATAGGTTCCAAATCTCTCCCCTAATTTTCGGTACTTTGGTGTTCTTGAGCGCGTTTTTCAACCGAATTTGCTAAACCAATATTTCGATGAGGCAGATGTTCACCCTCATTCGCCATAAGACTGAGGGTATAATTATCATTTAAAAATTTCTAAAATTTGTATTATAATCCGTTTTTGGAAATGTCGGTATGGGTCCACTTTTTGGTATGTTCCCTATATTTTCATTTCTAGTACCTGTCAATATATCTGTGGTGGGGGGTATCCAAAGTTCGGCCCGGCCGAACTTACTGATTTTTCGCTTGTTCTTTCTGGATTATCTTTTATTACTCTTCAATTTCTTACATTTCTTCTAAATATTTTTTCATTCCCTTCGTTGCATATTGTTGTTATTTAATTCCATATGAATTATAATACCGAAATTTACAATACGATTCAAAATACATGTTTTTCAACTGATAGATCGGATCTGGTATTTATTTAGCTTTCGATTATTGTTGGTCCGAAGTTGCTGTTATTTATTTTA
Organism: Musca vetustissima; assembly: GCF_032173495.1. NCBI lineage: Eukaryota > Metazoa > Arthropoda > Insecta > Diptera > Muscidae > Musca > Musca vetustissima. Next base: position 6,660 of record NW_026883620.1, read on the forward strand.
AATAATATTTAATAGGCAAATATTTGTTTTTGATTTAATATGAATTCAATAGAGCCATCCGCCGCAAAATATATTCAACCAAATATAATAAAACCACTTGTCTCAAAACTAAGAAAGTCAGTTATTCCCAAACGACCTATAATGTTCGACGTTAAAGCAAACTCAGTAATTTTGCATATCTGTACAGTCATTATCTGCTGTATATTTCTACCAGTAAATGCTATAATACCAGGCAATCAAAATGCCAGTATAACAATCGATCAAGCCCCCTATATTGTTCAAATCAGAGAACGTAATGACAAGCATGCGTGCGGTGGAACCCTTATAGCTCCACAATTTGTGGTAACAGCAGCCCATTGTTTTGAGAAATACGGCATTGGTCATTTTAAAGTCGTGGCTGGGACCACAACTACAAAAGAACAAAATGTTGTTGTGAATATCAAACGTCTGTTCATACATCCCCTCTATGAGACTGGATATGCAAATTATGATGTTGCTGTTTTGAAATTAAATCGTCCAATATTTGGTGAAAATGTTGATGCCATCGAACTGTGTGATGAGGATACCGATTTCGAGGAAGGTGATATGCTGCAAATTTCTGGTTGGGGTAAACAAGTGGATGATGATTTGGCACCATCTTCGGAGACTTTACAGAGTGTGTCAATACCTATTCTATCGGATGTGAAATGTGCTGCCATTTATGATGAAGAAGAATCCGACGTGGAGAAAATTTCCGATGAAATGTTATGTGCCCATGGTGCGAATGGTGAGGATGCCTGCCAGGGTGATTCAGGTGGACCAGCGGTTTTCAATGGTCAATTGTGCGCAGTGATTTCATGGGGCCACGGCTGTGGTAGTCTGGAATATCCTGGTGTTTATGTCCGAATTGATCCAGTTCGGGATTTTATTGAGGACTGTTTGAGAAAATAAAATACAAATATTCCATTTTCAGGTTTTAATTGTTTGTTTTATTTTTATATTGACAATTTTGAATTCTATAAATCCTGAACATAAATAAAGCCCATCATAAGTGTCATGATCCATCTCCGGTTTAATACGGCATAATGCCTTTCAGAAATAATTGTATTTTTGATTTCGAAATAAACGCCGAAGTTTCATAACCTCAAAAGATTCTTCCTCAAGAACAGATTCTCTTCCTCTATGAAACATTTCCTTCGTCTTATCTATTGGGACTTTCTTCAGATTGCCTATAATCTGAAGGCCCATATAAAGATCATTCGTACATAAACACTCTCCCCAGATCGACTATAAAGTCTTTAAGGATTCCCTGCTTCAACTCTTCTTTGAAAGCCTCCCTGTTTCGGGACGATTATGACAGACTGATACTAATGACCAGCTTGTCTGTGAAAGACTCCCTGATTCAGGCCTATGAAGAAGTTCCTTCTATGAAAGACTCTTCAACTTGTCTATGAAAGACCACCTTCAGCTCTTTTATGAGAAACTCCCTTCAGATCATCTCTGAAAAACTCCCATCAGCTCATCTCTGAAAGACTACCTTCAGTTCGCCTATGAAAGACTTCCTTCAACACGCCTATGAAAGACTTCCTTCAACTCGTCTATGAAAGACTCCCTTAAGCTCCCCTATGAACTACACACTTCAGCTTATCTCTGAAAGATTCGCTTTGACTGGTCTATGGAAGACTCCAAGCTTCAGCTCGTCTATGAAAGACTCCCTGCTTCAGGTCGTCTATAATAAGTCTCCCTGCTTTGGAGCGTCTATAAAAGACTTCATTCAGATTGTAAAGACTCATTCCAGTTCATCTCTAAAGACTCGTTTCAGCTCGTCTCTAAAGAACTTAGGTCGTCCTTCCTTGCTTCGTCTATGAAAGACTCCCTTCGTCCCGTCCATGAAAGACTCCGTCCATGAAAGACTCCCGCAGCTCGTCGTTAAGAACTCCCTTCGCCCCCTCTTTCACAAGATTCTTGCTTCTCCTCTCCTTCTCATCGTCCGAAGGAGATGTTAGGAATTATTTCTTACCTCCTTTTTGATAATTTAGAAATTAATTTAATTACCAAAGAATCTGTGTGTCTTTATTTTTTATTTATTTTCATCTCCTCCTCTACTCTCTCATACAATCTTCAATAAAGTCGCGTACAACATCAATACTGGTATAAAGACCAGGATATTCAGCACGGCCACAACCCATACCCCACGACACCACGGCACACAATTCACCACCATAAACTCCCGGACCACCTGAGTCACCACGACAAGAATCCCTTTTACCTCCATCATAGGCACAGACAACAGAATCCGAGATTTTTACCGAAACTTTTTTATACATTTTCAAACATTCCTGCTTATCCAAAATGGGCATAAAAATCGTCCGCAATTCATCAGAAGAATATCCTTTCTCCTGTGTACGACCCCAACCAGAAACTTGAATAATATCACCGGCCTTTAACGCTCCGGAACACAACTCGATAGGTCGAATATTTTTGCCCACCATTTCTTCGTCTAATTTGAGAACAGCTATATCACGATCTTTGTTCAACATCCGATAGCCAGGATGTATAAAACCTTTGACTACTTTACGACGTACTCCAGGTTCATCGACGGTGCTGGCACCACCAACGACAATAAATTCTTCAGGTTTCATCTTGTCCATGCAGTGAGCTGCCGTTACGACATAACGTTTAGCTATCAAGGTACCGCCACACACAGTTATATCCCGCAAGGTCCTCAATTGCATGGTGTAAGGAGCGTAGGCAATGTTTATTACATCTCCATTGATAATACGCGAATCTTGAGCCACCACGGAGACTGCTAAGCAGTATAGCATAAATAATCGCAACATTTTTGCAAATGCTGATATGTAAATGCCTGGATGTGGTTTATATAGGATATTACTACAACCTATATACATAACGCGATTTTCGACATTTCCAAACACTTGAACAATTATTTGCTTATGCATTTCGATATTAAATAACTTTTATTATTTTTTATAAACATAATATAAACAAATCAATACCCTTCAGCTCGTCTATAAAGACTCCCTTCAGCTCGTCTATGCAAGACTCCCTTCAGTTCGTCTATGAAAAACTCCGTTCAGCTCGTCTATGAAAGTCTCAGTTCAGCTCGCTACTTCAGCCCGTCTACAAAAACTTAGCTCTTCTATGGAAGGCTTTATTATTAAACAAATCAATACCCTTCAGCTCGTCTATAAAGACTCCGTTCAGCTCGTTTACGAAAGAGTCTCTTCAGCTCGTCTATGAAAGACTCCCTTCAGCTCGTCTATGAAAGACTCCATTCAGCTCGCCTATGAAAGACTCCCTTCAGCTCGCCTATGGAAGGCCTTAATCTGTCCGTCTATTAAAGCCTCCCTTCAGCTCGTCAAAAATTATTCTCTCAAATCATCTAAAAGTATTCCCTTCATCTCGTCCAAAAATTCTCCCTTCAGCTCGTCTACAATGACTCCTCACAGTTTGACTCATTCTAGCTCGTCTAAAAAAGGATTCAGTCAGCTCGTCTATGAAGACTCCCTTCAGCCAGACCAAAGACATTTAAAACAACCTCTTCATCACCCAATACACACACATTGGGACTTGTGATGTTATTGCAAAATGTTGAAAACAATTCACAAAGAAGTCAGTTTTTTTGTATTATCTTCAACTTTAATTGTTGGATTCAAATTTATTTTTATTTGCACAAGTGTCAACTTCAAATTGTTTTTTATTTCAAATTCTAATAAATACCCAACATATGAAAACATAAACATTAGTTGCGACTCTAACAAACCCCTGCAAAATGTTAACACAAATATTAGAAATATTTTCAATTTTGCTGTTGGTCATTGTGGCAACAGTGTTCGCACAATCCCGCATATTGGGTGGTGAGGAAATAACCGTTGATAAGGCCCCATATATTGTACAACTGCGTCATAGCAAAGATGGTTTCTTTTGTGGTGGAGCATTGATAACATCCCGACATGTGGTCACTGCAGCCCACTGCCTAGAGGGATATGCCTTGGCAGATATAACAGTGGTTGCTGGAGCCACATCTCTCACAGATGAAGGTGTGCAAAGCCAAGTTGAAGATGGTTTCATGCCAGCCGAATATGATGTCGATACCATTGATATGGATGTGGCCGTTCTCAAACTGACTTCCGAACTCAGGGGAAGAGCGATTAGACCAATAGCCCTCTGTAGCGAACCATTAGAACCTGGTAATCTTTTACAAATTTCCGGATGGGGTCGTGTTACAGAACAAGGTGAAATATCAAAGAATTTACGCACTGTACGTGTACCGTTGTTGCCTCGTGCAGAATGTGTACTGCGTTATAAACGCCTTGGGGAAAATCTCACCAATTCAATGATGTGTGCCTATGACGACAATAAGGATGCTTGTACTTCAGATTCTGGTGGACCGGCCGTTTTTGCAGGAGAACTATGTGGTATTGTGTCGTGGAGTTTAGGTTGTGGTCATCGTCAGGCTCCAGGAATTTATACAGATATTAATGAGGTTAAATGGTTTATTGAACAGGTTATTGAATCTTAAGTCAAGATTCCGAATCTAAAATAATAAAAATTTACAAAAATTGATTAAAAATTAAAAAAGGCTATCCGCCTTGGTACGGTACAGAACTCTATGGAGTTTACCATAATGTTTAATTTCGAACGTAAATGAAATTCGGGATGTTTGATCTCGTAAATATTAGCGGATGGTTACCAAATAACGGATCATTCTCTGGCCATAACCGTTCCTACATGCAAAAATTCGTGTTCATTGATTCGGATAGTCGAGATATGATCGGTATACTAAAAGGTGGATCTACGACTAATATTTCGCGGCGTTACGAAATATAATATAGGTGTATAGGGTATACAAATCCACGCTTTGCAAAGTCCTTGGAAAAAATATTTCCAACTTATAAAAATCCAAGGATAACAAAATATTTAAAGCGACACTGAATTTTGAAATCGACAGTTTAATCGACGTTTGTTGGAATTTTGTTTAAAAATATGTTTAGAACATTTTGACAATTTTGACCTTCTCAAAAGGAAACTGTGTCTAATTTGTCCAATATCTTAAATTTGCCCCGTTCTTTTCATACTTGGTGACATTTTTATGGGGAAGTTAGTATCGGCATTTTACAAAATGAAATTCTAATTTTCCAATGAAGTGCCTTTAAAACATCTACCGCTCTTGCCAAAAAATAATTTGCAAATACTTTTCGGAACACTGTAGGTGGTAATAATGTCAACATACCAACAAAGTGCATAGTTGTCGTCATACATAATCACGTACTATGACGAGAGTAGAGAGCGAGTTACCCAATGAAAGGACTTCGAACAATGAATGAATGGATTTGTTTCCCTGCAAACACAAAACAAAAAACGTGTCTGCCTGTGATTTTTGCCGCCCTCAATATATTCCACATTCCTTGCGAAGGAGAGTAACGCGCCCATGAAAATATATGCAACTTGTTGTTTACATCCAATCGAACAATGGAGTACTTAGGAATTTTGCGGAAGTCCTTTTTGAAGGCATTGTTCCGGCTGACAGTGGCGGCGGCGGCAAGACTCCTTCATTCATTGATAACTTGTTAAACTATTACAGGTTTGCACTTGAAATCTCAATTTCAATTAAGGAGAATTTCTGGCGAAAAATATCACCAAGAAGAGGAAACTCACACGCACAAATATATAGTAGGGCAGGGTAAAGAGAAGGAGCCAAGGATCTGTGTTCCTTCGTGTCGGCCGGTATGATAAGCACAATGTTGCAGACAGGGCGAAGAAAGAAAGGCCAGACCACCTAAGTAAATGTCTACGGTTACATTATTGGGAATTTTGCGGCATAATCTATAGTTCGAACTCTCCCTCTCACTCTGTGTGTTTTCGAATATTCTCAAAGAGCGATTATCACTTGCTTTAAACGACTTATAGAGTGTAAGTTCCTTTGATCCTGATTATATTCTTTCTTCTTTTTTGGCGAAAAAATACTTATGAATGATGTTGAGATTTTTATTCCCATAACGGTCGTTGGTCGTTGTTGTGGAATGGAGGAATGGTATTTTGCGTAATATGATGCTAAGGATTTTTGTATTCACAACACACAACAAAAGGACACGGATTTATATACTTGTTTGCAAAAACACGTTCGAACGCAGGCACACACATCAAGTGCTGTATTTATCAAACAATATTCCAATAATAGCAACAAATTTTATATTTTGTAAGGATAATCACACACACATTATACAAAGAAGAGAATAAAGGCGAACAAGGACCTGTTTATGTTCATGGCCCATTCATAAATTGTTTGGCCGCCAATTCTTTGGAATAAGGCTCCAAAGAACTGAAAGAATGAATGACTGAAGGTTCTATCCTTCATGTGAGTGTGTCCTTTTGTTATGACTGTGTTATAAAATTGTTAAACAACAAAAGGTAGAACGTTTTTTATTACAACTTAAGATTGTATTTTCGCCAAAACAAACTCAAACTCCAGAAAAACCTCAAGTGTTTACTTCCACACAGTCCTCAAATACAGGATATTATTTGGCGGGTTTTTTGGGATAGTTCCGTAAGGTAGTTCTTCACACGTTATTGTCGAAAAATAATTCGTTGAATTTTGATCGGCAACCTTAAAAGATTCCATCAATGCAGTTTTGGCGCCCCGCACTTCACATCATCATGTCTGTCCATCATTCCTGCGTATTGCAGCCAAATTCCAATGAATTTTGCCATACAATTTTTTTGAAGAAATTTCTTCCAAAAAATCTTTGGCGAGTTGGGGACGTGAGAAAAATTATGAAATTCCTGTTTATGGGAAAATGAACCTGCACAAGGAGGAAAACTAAATTCTTACGAAAAATAATTTTGATTTATTTGAGGTTTTTTCTTCCTTTCTTCTCTCTACGATATCTGACAGGACATTCATTACATGCAATTGAATTAATTTGCAATTAGAGATTATCTTCCTTAAATTGTGTATTAAAAACATCAATTGGAGGTTTTGTTTAGGACTACCGTTGGGTGTGAATGAACAAGATAAACCTTGCGGACAAAAACACTTGTCAGCATCCTTGGAAAAATTATCTGTTGTACGTGATGTGAATTTCCTTTGGGTGTTTAAAGGTATTGTGAGTAAGAAAAATAAACAAAGGATAACGGTTAAATTGTCAGTAAAGGAGTTACAAAATTATTAGTAGAAGCGTATGCTTGCAATTTCAGACATACAAAAAAAAAAAAAATACTTTACAACTTAATATAAGTAACATCAAATTCGAAGATTCGATTATTTAATAACAAAATAAATATTGGGAAATATCTGAACTTGAAATTGGAGAATTTGCAATCTTTTATTAGGATATTTTTTAAAAGTTAACTAAAAATTCTGTAGATTATTATTCAACTGGGTCCATCCACTTAATTCGCTCTTCTTTACACAGATACTCGAATTGTATTCTTTTGAAAAATGTGAAATCAAAACGTTCATAGTATATTTATGGAGTTAATTCGGATAATATCCATGATATCTAGTCTGATCGAACACTATAAAGGGATTATTTTCTTCACTCTTATAATTTTTTTTAAATATATAACGTTTTACAGTAAAAAATCAGATTTTTCGTTTTTCAACAAAGGGTTCCTGAAGTTGTTTTAACACCAATGAAACTGTTTTTAAATTTTATGTGTTTATTATTAAACCAGAGAGCGGATGGGGCCGACAATATTATACCCTACACAACTACCACGGAACTGTAACGTTCTGCGGATCTATATTATGAGTCTGGGCAATATTTCCTGACATTTGTACCCCCTTGACTGATTAGAGGTCAACAGCTACTTTTTCCCACCCTGGCATATTTTCGGAATATTGTTTTCCCTGGATGAACACGCAATTTCTTTAATTGTCATGGTGATTTGACCGCCTCAATATTGGTCGATCCTTTTCAAAACAGCCCTTCTAATTGTTTGGCAAAAATCCCCGCCCCGTGGAAAATTGTGGTCTCTAGAGCGACTTGAAGACCAGACAAACATAATGCTTTCGATCCATTTCATCCTCGAAATATAATCTGATCATCACCAAGCTCTCCTACAAGAAGACCTTCAGCTCTTCTATAAGAAGACCTCAATGTCTTTTCTAAGAAGACCTCAAGCTCTTTCCTAAGAAGACCTTCTGTCTTCTCAACCTATTCTATAAGAAGACCTCCAGCTCTTCTATAAGAAGACCTCCAGCTCTTCTATAAGAAGACCTCCAGCTCTTCTATAAGAAGACCTCCAGCTCTTCTATAAGAAGACCTCCAGCTCTTCTATAAGAAGACCTCCAGCTCTTCTATAAGAAGACCTCCAGCTCTTCTATAAGAAGACCTCCGGCTCTTCTATAAGAAGACCTCCGGCTCTTCTATAAGAAGACCTCCAGCTCTTCTATAAGAAGACCTCAAGCTCTTCTATAAGAAGACCTCAAGCTCTTCTATAAGAAGACCTCAATGTCTTTTCTAAGAAGACCTCAAGCTCTTTCCTAAGAAGACCTCAAGCTATTTTCTAAGAAGACCTTCTGTCTTCTCAACCTATTCTATAAGAAGACCTCCAGCTCTTCTATAAGAAGACCTCCAGCTCTTCTATAAGAAGACCTCCAGCTCTTCTATAAGAAGACCTCCGGCTCTTCTATAAGAAGACCTCCAGCTCTTCTATAAGAAGACCTCAAGCTCTTCTATAAGAAGACCTCAAGCTCTTCTATAAGAAGACCTCAAGCTCTTCTATAAGAAGAACTCAAGCTCTTCTATAAGAAGACCTCAAGCTCTTCTATAAGAAGACCTCAAGCTCTTCTATAAGAAGACCTCAAGCTCTTCTATAAGAAGACCTCAAGCTCTTCTATAAGAAGACCTCAAGCTCTTCTGCTTATTCCATGGTCAGACGCCTTAATCTGTCTAAAATTTACTGATGATCGGGTCATAACTGTGGCCTCTGGAGTGACTAGAAAAAAAATGGTCCATTTGATCCCATAAATATTACCAAAAACAAAAAGTGGGCATTTCTTGGCCAGAACCTCTCAGCTGTTCGAGATCGGTATACTAAAATATGAGTCTTGGACCAATATTTCCTGGCGTTAAAATTTCTTTTAATACCATACATATGGGTTCCCCCTAAAGGTCGATATGCTTCCACTCACATGGTATCATTAAAATGTTCAAGGACAGATCAATTAATTCGAGAAATCGATGCAATTTGGTGTGGAACAGAAAAAAACATGACCATACTTTGTATGCCCTCTAACATGATTCTGACATTTGCAGAATATTTTGTTATCCTATTTACGTCGGAAAATTCGACTAGGACGTTTTATGTACAAAAAACAAAACCAAATTAAAAATTAATTCTGAATACTTTTACATTTTACTAATTTTCTCATTTACCTGGGTTGCCAAAGGATCGCCACTTGGGCTAGAAAATGTTTGTTAAATTATTCATTTTAGTAAAAGCTGATTTTTGTAAAGCTAAAGGAAAGTTTTTCGAGAAGTACACATAAAATTCAGAGAAATGCATGAATTAGTTATTCGAATCGATATTTCAAGCAAATTATGACCGCGACTGATAGACAAAAATAGGTGTGAAATCGCACAATCTAGGCTATCAATTGACCGGTGCCGAAACTGAAATCAAATTTTTAGCGATTTCGTCTTTCCATAAGGGTGGCGTAGGGGATGATAGATACCAAGCAACGGCTCTGATTAGCTTTAACATGGCGAAGCCCAGGCTTATCTTGGTCCCTCTTTCATCTCAATTGTGGACACTGACCTCCCCGCGGTGCCACCTGGGGAGCTATTCTCATCACCCGATGAAATAGTGAGCTAATATGTGCCGCGAGTTCACCCATAAGAACTATAAAAAAATGGGTTGAGGCGTCGGGTTAGTTGCCCACTCTCGGAAAACCCAACCTACTATGAAAAAGCAAAGAAAAAGAAAACCAAACCCCCCTAATGTTGACGACCCCCGCAAACGTATAAAGGACCATGATCTGCGAATCTGCACTTGGAATGTGCGCACGCTATACAGAACAGGGGCAGTGTTCGCTTTGGCGGATATACTCAAGAAGTACAAAGCCGATATTATTGCCTTACAGGAAATGCGATGGAAAGGGACAGGCGTAAGTAAATCAGACGATTACGCCCTGTATTATAGCTGCCATGAAACGAGACATGAATTTGGCTGCGGATTTATGGTTAACAGGAGAATAAAAGACCTTGTCTCCAGATTCACTCCAGTAGATGAGCGAATTGCTATAATCCGTATAAAAGCGAAGTTCTTTTACATCAGTCTAATTTGCGCCCATGCTCCGACCGAAGATAAAGATGAACAGACCAAAGATATATTTTATGAGCGCCTAGAAACAGCATATGACCGTTGCCCTGGCCATGACATTAAAATTCTGCTAGGAGATTTTAATGCAAAAATCGGAAGGGAAAATATCTTTGGCCCCACCGTCGGAAAATTCAGCCTTCATGAAGAAACATCCGAAAACGGCATGAGGTTGATTGACTTCGCGGCAGCCTAAAACATGGTAGTTAGCAGCACCAGATTCAAGCATCTCGATATACACAAGGCCACCTGGATTTCTCCTGATCAAGTAACGAGAAATCAAATTGATCATGTTGTGATAGACGGAAGGCATGCATCCAGTGTTTTAGACGTCCGATCGATCCGAGGAGCGAATATCGATTCGGACCATTACCTTGTGGCAGCCAAGGTACGCACCCGTCTAAATGTTGCAGCAAAGGTGCGATCTAATACAACACGGAAACTCGACGTCGAAAAGCTGCAAACACAACAGGTAGCCGAGGCCTACTCCGCTCAACTTACCCATCTGCTTGAAGAAAGCACTTCTTGTCCCGATAATAGTATAGAAGCACAATGGCAAAGAATTGCCCACTCCCTACAAACTGCAGTAAAAAGAACAATTGGGTACCAAAAACCACCACCAAGAAACCCATGGTACGATCAGGAGTGTCGTATTGCTACTGATGTGAAAAACGCAGCGTATAGGGCAACCCTGCAGACAGTAGCAACACGTAACGTGATGGAGAATTATCGGGAGAAAAGGAGAGAGGAGAAACGTGTTTTCAGAAAAAAGAAGAAAGAACAAGAAAAACGTGAGCGTGAGCAAATCGAGATGTACAGGAGTCAGAATGAAGTCCGGAAATTTTACCAACGAGTAAAACACCAAACCGAAGGCTTTGGTGCAGGCACATCCTCCTGTAGAGATGAAGAAGGAAACCTGGTGACAGATACAGACAGCGTGTTGAGGATCTGGAAGGAGCATTTCGAAAAGCTGCTAGTATCAAATAGTGGCGATGAAGAAGATACCCCAGAACCAATAGGAGATGATGGTATAGAGTGTATACCACCTAGCCAAGATGAGGTCATAAAAGCAATTAATCGGCTCAAGAACAACAAAGCAGCAGGAGCCGATGGGTTACCAGCCGAACTATTCAAGACTGGTGGCCAGATGCTGGTCAGGAGCATGCACCAGCTGATTAACACAATTTGGCTAGATGAATGCATGCCCAATGATTGGAACCTCAGCATCCTGTGTCCCGTGCACAAAAAAGGAGACAAGACGATATGTGCCAACTATAGAGGAATAAGTCTCCTTCCCATCGCATATAAAGTGCTATCCAGTGTGCTGTGTGAACGATTGAAGCCAATGGTCAATGACATCATCGGACCATACCAATGCGGCTTCAGACCTGGCAAATCGACCATAGACCTGATTTTCACTCTGCGCCAAATCCTGGAAAAGACCCTCGAAAAACACATCGACACATATCACCTATTTGTCGACTATAAAGCCGCATTCGACAGCCCTATCCGTTCAGAGGTGTTTAAAGCCATGTCTGCGTTCGGCATTCCTGCAAAATTAATACGGCTATGCAGGATAACTTTAAGTGGCACAAGGTCAGCCGTTAAGTACTACCGAACGAGGATTCAGACAAGGTGACAGTTTGTCGTGTGATCTTTTTAACATCCTACTGGAAAAGGTCATACGAAACGCAAAGGTGAACAGAAATGGCACTCTGTACACCAAACAACACCAGTTACTCGCCTACGCCGATGACATCGATATAATGGGTCGAACATTGCGAGCGGTAACAGCCACCTTTGAACAAATTGAAAAGGAGTCTGCCAAAGTGGGTCTGGCAGTAAACGGCGAGAAGACCAAGCTGATGGTATCAACGCGCAAGACGTCCAGTAGACTCGGACCAACTGTGGAACTTGAGAACTACAGCTTCGAGGTAGTTAAAGACTTTATATACCTTGGTACCGCCATAAATAAAACGAATGATATCAGTTTTGAAATTCGGAGAAGGATTGTGATGCCCAACAGATGCTACTATGGTCTAAGTAAGTAGTTTAGAAACAAGGTCACCTCTCGCCAGACCAAACTCACACTTTACAAGTCGCTGATACTACCCGTGCTATTATATGGATCAGAAGCATGGGTACTTGCGCAAGCAGATGAGGCAGCGCTTGGGGTGTTTGAGAGAAAAATTCTCCGAAAGATCTACGGGCCGATCTGCGTCGACGGTGAATATCGGCGTCGAATGAACCACGAGCTCTACAATTTATACGCAGACATCGACATAGTCAGTCGTATTGAGCTGCAGCGACTACGGTGGCTAGGCCATGTTGTGCGGATGAATGAAGAAGCCCCAGCTCAAAAGGCATATAAAAATGAGCCTACGGATGGTTCCCGTAGAAGGGGAAGGCCACGAATTAGATGGAAAGACCAAGTAGAAAACAACATCTTGGAACGTGGTCTTCCAAATTGGTGGACTTGCGCACAAGACCGGCGCGCTTGGAAATCTTTTTTATGCTCGGTTTATGGAACAACCGTTCTGTAACAAGCCAGCTAAGTAAGTAAGTAAGTAATAAGTCAATTGTCATGCAAGTCAAGCTGTTGCCTTTTAGGCAAAAAAAAAGAGTTGAATATCATCTCACGATAGCGCTCACCATTCACTGCTACGTTACGATTCAGCGATCCTTTAAAGATATAAGTTCCAATGATGTCAGCAGACCCTAAACCGCACCACACTACTGTGTACATTGATAGCGTTTGCAATGCTTCTGGCTGATGTTCAATACAAAATCGACAATTCTCCTTTTTTGCATACCAAAAAATGAGATTAGTCGCTGAAAATTTTTTTTCGATATTTAAAAAAAAAATTATATTCGACCAACTTTCCAAAGGTCTTCTAAAGAAATCAGATATCATGATTTTTAATTAATGATGCAGAATTGTTCTCTGTATGTTAGACTTCATGTTGTGTAAATTCTGATGAATATCTCTTTCTCACTCTGATTGAGAAGCTGTAGAAGTTCCTGTGTTCCTTGTAATGTGTGAATCGTTTGAAAACTTTAAACAATTTTTCTTCAAAATCGATATTTTTGATTTACGACGGTTTTGCAAAAAATGGCCGATATGTCCTTTATAATCGAGTATATTTTTTCTTCTTCTTCTTTAATTTAACCTTATTTTTAAAACGTAATTTCTTGTTCCCAGAGGTGTCTATTGAAGTTCCAACAATTTCTTTCCCTTCATTATAATTTATGTCCTTTCTCATGTACTTAAGTTCAAATAGGTGTTTATTCTTGTACTTACAGCACTAGATTTTCTCAAAGAAGAAAAAAAAGAAACAAAAATCTATATAAAAACTAACACGAAAATTCCTTTGAATAACAAAATAAAAGTAATATTTTAATACCCAAACCAAAACTGAAGAAAAAACAAAACACCCCTTTCTCTCTCGTATGTACGTGTGATTTTGGGGTGTTATTATTCCTCCACAAAATAGTGGCCTACAAATAACGATTTCTTGCCTTAATTACTTTTCGAAACAAAACCAAAAAAAAATGCACGAAAAAAGAACATAAATTTTCCATACTCAGCTAAACTGTTGCATAAACATTAAAAAAGAAGAGGAGCAAAGACGACACGGGAATGTATGTGACCTATTCGAATGAATACTTTAAGGATAAAAACGACATTTTATTATCTATTTGGCAACAACAACTGCAGCAAAAAACATTAAAATGAAAGAAACCCTCCCAAATGATTAAAGGAAAATTACATAAATTTTTATGTGTTACAGTATTATTTTCTTTCATTTTTTTATCGAGTTGAGTTCCTTTTGTGTCTCATGATTGCTTTCTGGTTGAATAAAATTTCGGTTAATCTGCCTCAGTCGTTAAGCAGAAACATAAACATTTTTATGATCCTCTCGACAATGAGAAAGAAAATGCATATCTTAAATAGTTCAGTTTTTTTAATATTTTTTATATTTTCTATTGAGGATCAGTAATGCTTTTCTTCTCCTCTGGCCTCGATAGTTTAACCCCTTCTCGCTAATCAAGGATTCTGTAAGGATTTAATGTGTTGCAAAGTAGATTTATGCACAAATTTTGTATTGTGTTTTATAATTTTTACATCACCTTAGAGTGTCCTTAATCTCCGCAGCATCCAATAGTTCAAGGCAGCATGGCATAAGAGTTCATTAGATCACGCCAAAAAGGTCAAAAAAAGGACGGATGCATTCATTATTTGAGGTAAAATTTTATATAATACTAAGGATTATTATTTTTATATAATACTAAGGATATTTTTTCGAGGCTTAGATTTTTTAAAGAATATTTTTTAGAGGACTACCATAGTTTTGGATTTTTAAAAAAATATTTTTTCAAGCAACAACAACACAAGGCGTGGATTTTGTTAAGAATATTTTTTCAAGCCCCAAATAGGCGTGGATTTTGTTAAGAATATTTTTTCAAACCCCAAATAGGCGTGGATTTTGTTAAGAATATTTTTTCAAGCCCCAAATTGGCGTGGATTTTGCTAAGAATATTTTTTCAAGCCCCAAGCAACAACTCAAGGCGTGGATTTTTTAGGAATATTTGTTTAAGGACCAAAACAAAGCTTGGATTTTTTACAGAATATTTTTCAAGTATCACCATAAATCGCACATTTTTTTAAAGAATATTTTTCAAGTATCACCATAAGTCGCACATTTTTTAAAGAATATTTTTCAAGTATCACCATAAGTCGCACATTTTTAAAGATATTTAAAAAAATATATTTTCAGGGACTACCATTGGGCTCACAATAAAATAAAATATTTTTGATGCCTTGATTTAGGCGTGGATTTTTTACGAAATCGTTTTAATTTGTATACCCTAAACAACTATGTTGTAAGGGTATTATAGCTTTGTGCAGCCCCAAAAGTTTGTAACGTCCTAGACCCACCTTTAAGTATACCGATCGTCATATCTCGACTAGCTGAGCCGATTTAGACATGTGTGTCCGTCTGCCACAGTTATGGACCAATCTTCACGGATTCTGGTCAATGAAGACCCCTATTGTTTTTAGAAAAGATCGGTTAATATTTAGGGAATGAAATGGACCAAAAACTTTTTTTTGTCGTTTTTTTCTGGTCGCTCCAGAGGCCGCAATTATGGTCCAAACACCACCAATTTTTGCATGGAGAAAGGGATCGGGCAAATGAATAAGCATGCCTGCTTTAATAAATATCGGTCAATATTTAGCGGGTCAAATGGACTCTGACTTTTGTGTGAAAAATTACAAAATTTGTATTCTATAGCGGCGTATGTATTTACCCCTGAAGAACAAAGACCCGAGAAGTTGATAGCATATCCAAGGGCAGTGGTTGACCTTTAAATAGACACCAATTGTGTTGTCGTATGTACTCGGATGCGGGAGTTACACTTAAATATTTACAGGTGCTTACGTATTCATATCTTATTTAGTAACCCATTACCACAATAGAAGTCGAAAATATAGCATTGATCTTATTTTTTTCTTTTTATTTATTTTTTTTGGAATCGATTTGACATTTGAAAGCCGAGCATCACAACACAACCCATGGCGAAGGGAATCTGGACAGGTAATTAGAAGGACTGTACTGAATATTAGTAATTTTTGTTGACCTCTAGTCAGTAAAGAGGGTGTAAATAGCGCATAATATTACCCAAGCTCAGAATATAACACCACAGAAAGTTAGATTTTCGTGCAAGTTGTGTAGGATATATGGTCGGCCCCTCCGCTCACTGTTTTTTTTTTATTCTTGTTTAAAAATGGTTTTCAGTGACTGTGGATTCTTAAAAAAATTCTTAAATGAATATCATTAGGCGCGGATTTAAAAATAAAAATAGATTTCAAAGAACTGTCATAAGGCGTGGATTTTTTAAAAAAATGTTTCTTTTGGTTTGGGATACTATGAATTACCATTGCTACCTTTGTAGGTTACTCCATGTCCTTTGATAAAGGGTTTTCAGAACAACCTTGAAATTTTTATTTATTTTCATAGCTCCAAATCAATTTCTCACGCTTATTTGGCAAAAACTTTAACAAAACAAACCTAGTATCGGATATGATTTTTAAAATTAGTGGAGAATAAATAAAGACAAAAATAAACAGTAATTAAGAAAAAAATATCTAAAAATCCTTCAAACTTGTGAGAAAATTTTCTGCACTTAGTTGCATTTCTAAGGACCAGCACGTCCCAAAAGACTTCATTTCATTGAAAAACCCCTAAATAACCCAAACACAATTAATACCAAATTCATTCAAACGCTCACTCTTTCGTGAGACGGCAAGACAATTTAACTGGGTTTTTTGTCAATGAATTTATGAGAGTGTCATACTTGTTGTCGCCTTTAACCATGCAGTCATGCGTCGTCCGTCTGTCAGTCATTCATGTGATTTGTCAGCGGCAATATTCGATTGTAGCCAATTTGTATGACACCTCAGGTGACAGCAATTTTGCACCTCATCATGCATGGCAAAGACAACAACAACAACGGTGAGGAGAATAGCGAGTGTGTATGGGCTGACACCTAATAACAAAATCCGCAATAACTGAATGACACGGCAGGTCCATGTGGCTGTGTGTGAGAGTGTATGCACTGAGGTCATAACACCATCCTTCAAAGGACACGCATTCACATACACACAACAACAGCCCAGTTTATACTTCGTCACTGTAATAAAATTTTATTGAGGTGTGAACTGATATCAAAGAGTTAAAGAAATCGGTGATTTTTCTAACACCCATCTACGAATGAATGAAGGAAGTTTACGGCCTTGGTTTTCGAGGGAAATGCAAATCACGGTGGTCATTACACAACAGAGCCATTGAAAATAGACACAGACACACAGAAATCTATTCAAATTCCAATAGCCTTGGGTCATTTGTTGCATAACATTAGCCGGTAGACAGACGGCGGCATGGTTTAAATGCATCTCAAGGAGACGACTATGGGGAAAACAAACCATTAGCATATATAGACACAGCGTCTTGGCCATGGGTATATAAATTTTCTTTTACAAACTCATTTCCTGTTGGCGTCCCCGAAAAAAAGAAAGCAAGGAGCGGGAAAAGAAAGAGTTGTTTATTTTAGCATGTCGTCAAGTTGAATGGCCGGACATGGTTCTGCATTGGATTTTCAATGTTCGATACGCTGCCCAAAAATGTACAACACAATAACCTTGATGTGTATGCCTCCTGCCTAGTAAGCAGTGGCCCGCTTTACTCCACCAGAAAAACACCAGGAATAAAGAGTGTGTGAACATTTTTTGGCGGGAATTCGTAGTCCATTCCTTTGTTTGTGTGTGTCTTGCTCCTTTCCTCTTCCTTTTTTTTTAATTTTTGGGAATTGTGTCGAGTTGGTGTTGAAATATAAACTTTAAACGTGACTACCATACGTCCCGCCTAAAAACAGAATTCTATATGATTTCTGATTTCTAATATAAACAACATTCAGTCTAACTGACTGGGCGAGTGACTGAGTGCTGCATGGCAAATCCCATATCCTTTCTCAGCACGTACGGGTTTAGTGTGGTGTGTATGAGTATATATGTGTGTGAAGTCTAATTTTTTGTTTAGTCTTGGAAATATTTTATGCATCCTTTCATTCAATTTCAAGTAACTGACCGACACGGAGTCTTCTGTCTTTTTTATTAGTCGCCTTTTGGACATTGCCGTTGTTGTTTTTGTTCTGTCCACTCGTCTGTCAATAAGACAATTGACATTGGCAACTATTAACCAACATGTGTTATGCATACATGTCTGGCTGGTGTGACATTTGAATCCTTTGCGGTGGTGTTTCAATTTCATCCACATTTATTGTTGGCATCCTTTGGTCAGTTAACGCCCCTGGGTGTTCGTCCGGTTGGTATTTTATTTATATTGTTTACAACATGTAAACACTATCATAAAATTAGACTTAAATTGAAATTGAGAAAAATGGTTTGTCTGGTTTAATATGGTTACGTTTCTGGAACACTCCAAGACAAGACATCGTCCCGTGTCTTCAAATGTAAACACAATAACTCAATAGAAAAATGTACAATTCTATGGAAGACTTAAAAAAGACATCTATATATAGAACTCATGGTAAAGAGCAATATAAACGTCATTGGGAGTCGTTGAAAAAATATTCTTCAAAAAAATCCACGCCTTTGGTAGTCCTTGAAAACAATATTCTTTAAAAAATCCACACCTTTGGTAGTTCTTGAAAAAAATATTCTTCAAAAAATCCACACCTTTGGTAGTTCTTGAAAAAATATTCTTCAAAAAATCCACACCTTTGGTAGTTCTTGAAAAAATATTCTTTAAAAAATCCACACCTTTGGTAGTTTTTGAAAAAATATTCTTCAAAAAAATCCACACATGTGGTATTCTTGAAAAAAATATTCTTCAAAAAATCCACACCTTTGGTAGTTCTTGAAAAAATATTCTTTAAAAATCCACGGCTTTGGTAGTTTTTGAAAAAATATTATTCAAAAAAATCCACACATGTGGTATTCTTGAAAAAAATATTCTTCAATAAAATCCACACATGTGGTATTCTTGAAAAAAAATATTCTTCAAAAAAATCCACACATGTGGTATTCTTGAAAAAAATATTCTTCAAAAAATCCACACCTTTGGTAGTTGTTGAAAAATTATTCTTTAAAAAATCCACGTCTTTGGTAGTTCTTAAAAATTAGTCTTTAAAAAATCCACGCCCTAGGCAATCCTTGAAAAAAATATTCTTTAAAAAATCCACGCCTTAGGCAATCCTTGAAAAAAATATTCTTTAAAAAATCCACGCCTTAGGCAATCCTTGAAAAAAATATTCTTTAAAAAATCCACGCCTTAGGCAATCCTTGAAAAAAAATATTCTTTAAAAAATCCACGCCTTAGGCAATCCTTGAAAAAAAAAAATTCTTTAAAAAATCCACGCCTTAGGCAATCCTTGAAAAAAATATTCTTTAAAAAATCCACGCCTTAGGCAATCCTTGAAAAAAAATATTCTTTAAAAAATCCACGCCTTAGGCAATCCTTGAAAAAATATTCTTAAAAAAATCCACAACTTTGGTAGTCCTTAAAAAGTTATTCTTTAAAAAATCGACGCTTTTGGTTGTCCTTGAAAAATGTTTTTTAAAAATCTACTCCTTGTTGTAGTCCTTGAAAAAATATTCTTTAAAAATCCACGCCTTGATATAGTCCTTGAAATAACATTCTTTAAAAATCCACGTTATTGGTAGTCCTTGAAAAAACATAGTTTAAAAAATTCACGCCTTTGGTAGTATTTTGCATTTTTATGACTTTATTTGTCGAATTTGTATTCGAAGACAATACAATCCTTTATTTCATTGTCATAATTATTCATGTATTTTTTATTTATTTTCAGGTAAGTTAATGATTTTTATAATTGAAATATTCCTTTAACTTGTGGTAAGTTTTTATTGGATTCTGTAGTGGTGGTGAATATCATTACCCAATCAATAATAAAATTTGGAAAATTTACGACCACCCAAATGTTAGGAAGGAGGAAAGACAACATCATCAATATTCATAAAGGCGTCCAAGTCATGTGAACTAAAAACAAAATGTAGATTTTGTCAAACACCTTTCAGGGGAAAACTGAAGTTCAACACGATATACGGGGTGCAAATGCTCTGGCTTTATGGCTGACTGCCTGCCTGCAGACAGACAGTCAAATTTTGTTTGGTGGGAAAAACAATTTAAACTAATCCAAAATCATATTGAACACAGCTTAGCAACCAACAAATTTCCAAACAAACTTATGCAAATTTGAAATAAAAAAATGTTTCAGAATAGAACCTAGTGATGGTATTTCGGTGGTAAAAATTAAACCAACCAGTTAAATTTATGTCGAAAGGTGCAAGGAGGTTTGTTGGGTTTCCCCAGCCATGGCAACGCACATTTGAACTTTTTTCGCTAGTGAGATTCCTCTACATTCAAGGCCATTAGGATAGAAATGTGGCCTTCGGGTTTGGATGTTCTCATAAATGGTGGAGTTTATTTCTTGCCATTTCTACCCTATAACAGCTGATCACTGAAGAAGGGCACACACAGGTAACCCATTTGAGAATATCTATTTTTAGGAAACATGTGTCGTCTGCAATCACAGCAGAGTTGTTCGGAATAAAAGGGGAGGGGGTAACTCCTCATCAGCACAGAATGCTTACGTTCATTTTTGTTATATTCCTTTTTTCGTCGGTCATGTCCTTGATACAATATTTTTCTGTGTGTGTTCTCATCAACAATTACACATTAACCGTCAAAAATGTTCATATTCCCTAAAAATCATACATTCGGTTTTGGGATAGTTGTCCGGCTAGAACGTGAGTTTCCTGTTTATTACTAGATCATCCAAGGCCTTAATAGCTACCGGTTATTATTCTCCTTCTCCTGATGGTATACCATTTGCAAAGAAAGGACAATTCAGGATCAATGCTGAATGGACAAACAACAAGCCAAGAAAATTGTCATTAGTGTACTAATAATTCTAATAGCAAACAACGAAATAACCGTCTCACCCGTAACTCATCAATTTCCTTCAACACAAAACAAAAAAACTGTTGAAAATTCAGGGAAAACTTTTCACAGGCAACTCAATTTATCATCAGACCAAAAATCTGTGTAACTTTTGGGTTTAACCAGCAAACCAATACTGGCTTCTGTCTTATACCACCAAACATGACCGCAAAGCCAAAGGGATATGTCCGTCTCGCATCGTCCAGCTATTGTCCTTTAAATTCGTTACGACTATCAGTCGCCATCAATTTGATGTAACACGAAATTTTGACATTTGTCAAATCTTAAGAAACACAGGACATTATTTTCTTCACCACCACAACTCTGTTTGTATGCATACCTCCCCTTGGGCCATACACCCTGCCACCTTTGTACGAACTGACCACTGATTTACATATCTACATTCAACTGACCAACAACTATCCATCCCATTATTGTCTAGTCTAAATGCGCGTGAATGTTTGACAACATAAATTTCTGTCAAATTTAAAGCATTTTTTGTCCCGAAAAATAAAATGTTTCTTCCCAGCTCATCTATTACAAGTCCCATACTTGTATTTGATTGTTCTTGTTGTTACAATACCCTGTCCCATTTGGAGTTGTAAGTTCAAAGTTCACTTTTGTGTATTTGAATTTTGCTCTGTTTTTCTTTCCATTTTTCTTTCAAATCTACCTTTAAAAGTGGCCCGGTGTCTCTGTTGCTTCTTAATGAAAATGTTTCTGTCCCATCGAATCATGACGATGAGATTTGTATTACAATTGTTTTTATGTGGTGTTTTCATGTAATTAAGTTGAATATTTATGTTTTCACATTTATTTTTATGTCGCGTTTTTGGGATATTTTTATAGACGAAGGGAAATCCTTTGTTTGATGAGTTGTGTGCTGGAAGCTTCTGTGTGACATGATAAGTTAAATTTAAAATCATTTCAAATACCTTGGGAATTGTCTTGTTAGAAATGCGTAGTTTCTTCTTTCTTCGCAATATTTCTAATAATCTTGTTAAAAATATTTTGTGCCCGGAGTCTAAAATAATTAAAATATTCAAATTTGGAAAAGTTTGCCAAATAACCTTTTATCTTGACTTTTTGTAAACTAAGAAGTACAAACAAATACTGACTTACATTGATTTCAGTTTGCTCCCCTATATTAAAATGTATGTTTAAATGGCAATCTACCCAAATCAATACAGGCATTTCTTTATAGATTCCTGTTCATAATTTGACTTATTTCAAATTTGATAACTTCCTATATTTAAACCTTTAATATTAAGTATAAAAATCATATATTAATTACGTCTTGAAATGTATATACCCCTTCCCTATATACTTCCCCATTTCGGGTTATTGAATGCTATATACCTATTTTTACGGTTGTGAACCAATTTGAATAATATAATCTTATTCTAACATCTGAAGAATTTTTGAAATTTATTGGTCATATCACGCCTTTGACAATTTGTGGAGGAGGTACCTATGGAAGTGGATCCATTGGACTCGTTTTCGGAATCTATGTACATTTTCCATTTTTAAAGTTATAAACCCTTATTACAGTAACCATAAGGAGTGGACCGAAAAAATTTTACTTTTATGCGAAGTGGGCGTCAAATCGAATAATTAAAGGTATTAAAAGTAGTGGGTCTGATCTATAAATACATTTTCGGACTCAAAGAAATATTGACAAAGATATCAGTCTCAGTTTTAGTAAATACGGATAATCCTTTAGCAGGATATTATAGATTTATTTTTAAAAAATTTTACCATTTTACCATTTTCGGAGAGGTGCTTGATTTAGGCCTGGAAGTAATATTGCTATGTGCAAAGTTTGTCTTAAATCAGTAACTCCTTTCGAGAGAAATATATGTTTGAGAAAATTTAGGGAGTATTTTTTTTTTTCAATTTCCTAAGACTTAATACCCTGGACTACCGGCCAGGTAGGTTCTGCTATACATTTGGTGGGACTGGCCAAACGCTAAATTCTGATCTCTACTGTCAACAACTGGACCGTTTGAAGATAGCAATTGGCCAGAATTGGCCAATAGGAGAGGTGTCGTATTGCGCCAGGACAACGCACTTCTACATTGACACGCCAGAAACTTCGGGAGCTTGGTTGGAAAGTTTTAATGCTTACGCCATACAGTCCGGACGTTACACCAAGCAAGTGACTATCTTTTTTTTCTTGCATTGCAAAATTTCTTTAAGGGGACCCCCCCACATTCTCGGTGTCAACATTTTTTTTATTTAATTCGAATCTACTCTAATTCTAGAATGTCCCTAAAAATTTCAAGTGAAAATCTCAAGGACTCTTGAAGATGTAGCCGATTTATTGTGTCAGCATCAAGTGACGACAAGAGTGATTCTCAAACTTTAAACGCATTTTACTTGAATCAATATTTTACGAATGGCGGGCACAATAACTCAAAAACTAATAATTCAATCGGTTCTAAATTTTGAAACGTTTCTCTGGGAGTGTATGAACTAGGATAAAGCCAATCGGTGAAGATCTTCCTTATTATTTAACTTAGTTTATGGTCAAAAATTGCCCTTTTTAAAAAAAAAAAAAAACAAAAATTCAAAGTTCCGCTATTTTGTAAATTGTTGAGTGAAGCCAATAATCCAAGTTCATACGAGAGCCAGATATGTATTCTTTCTAACACAGTTGGAATTTTCGGATTCCGATGTTCTATTGAGGAGTTATCATGCCCGCCATCAAAAATAAGGACTTTTCTTTAATCACAAAAAACAACAACAAAATTTTTTTGTAAATTTTTTTCTCCCTTTTTAATATTCCATTTTCAAAAATCGGATTTTTTGTTTTCGTGGTACATTTATGATTTTTGGTACACATATAGAGAAAAATGTTCTGAATCCGAAACCGTTCGCGATCAAATATTTGGTTGATGCCCGCAAAAGTTATAGAGAGCGTTTTATTAAATTGACCAAAAACGTTCATATACGAAAAAGTTAATAAAAATATAGGAGATTACGTTAATATTTCATTATATTAATGACACTTATCATCCTAAAAATCGTCCTAAAAAATAATTTAAAAATATCTACATAATCTAAACACTATGATGAATCAAATGATATCAAAATCACATAAGTCCGTGTAGCGGTGTGTAAATTACAGCGGCAACAAAACCAGATATTGAGGAAAAATATTTGTTTTTGGTCCGAAGAAATAATGTCATCATATTTATTTTTTAATTTTATACAAGAAATTCAGAAAAAAAATGTTGGGGTTATTCTTCTATTTTACCCGAATTTCGCCGAAAAATTGTCATATATAAAAATAATCACTTCATGTGTATAAGTATACACCTTGCGGATTGTACCAAGACCCTTCCGATAAATCTTGGGGTTCTGTAAGTAGCAATAAATCTTAAAATAAAACTATATTATGAAATATACATTTTAAATTGCGTCTATATCACGTAATTATCAAAATCATTTGATGCGCATGCGGTTTCAAGGAAGTACTGAAGTTTATCTTCCAACCCATGTATATTTTGCGAAATTTCATTTGACGGCTAAGATGTGTCACATGTTGCATTGAAGTACCCAAAAACTTGTAAAACGCGAATAATTTCCGAAAACTCCATTTGCCATTAACGCGCATCCAATTTCGGTATACACCCTAAAAAAATACATCGATCTATACCGATTTCCGATTACCGAAAAATAGGTTTTTTTAGAAAGTTGATCGCAGAAAATTTCCACCTTCGGATGAGTATTACTCTGAAGCTGTGCTTAATGATAAAAAATTGGTATCTAGGGAGGATTGTGAAAATAGACTACTAACTTTTTTTTTTTTTTTTTTGTAAATAGAGAGCATGACTTCTGTGTGAGAGGCATAATGAAGTTACCTTTAAAATGACAACAAGTCATACAACAAAACAGTGCATATTTGGCCCAAATCGGAAATTCCGAAGCAACCTAATATTAACATGACTAGCAAAGTGCCCGCTACTTCGTATGCGGAAAGGGAATACAAAAAATATTTCATATGGTGTAGTAAATACTGTAAATTTGTTGTACTATAGTTTGCGATTTAGTACTCTTCATACACATAAGCACTATTTTCCGAAATCTCTCTTACTTCCATCAAACAGATTAAAACCAGTAAGGAAAGTAGTAAAGTACCCCATGCAAAATTTCGTGCAAGTCGAAAGATAATGGTATACCATTTACATTAAATCGGACGAAGTTGTATATGGGAGCAATATCTAAATCGGAACCGATTTTCACGATGTTTAACACACATCGTTCTAGACGTAATTCAGCCCGCTGTGCCTAATTTCGTGTAAATGGAAGGATATATAGGGAGTTTGGTGCACTATTTACCTAAAATCGGACTAAAATATATATGGGAACTATATCTAAATTTGAACAGATTTTTCCCAATTTCAATAGAATTCCAGCTTTGTCTGTTCATCAAAAACCAAATTGTACCAGATTTGGTACCATTCTGTACTTTTCGTACCCATATTCCAAACTTTGTCAAATCTACACTCCCACAGTAACCTAAGTTGCAACTTTCGGATTCGAATTCTACCCGTTCACAATGTCCAATTTGTACCAAATTTTGTGCTTTTCGTACCCATAAGTACGAATTTCCAAAACTACCCCAGTAATGTTCTCTAATAATAACCTTTAGTCCACATTTAAGGATTCCAGCTCTATCCGTTCACCACACTCCAATAGTAATTTTAATCATAAATTTCAGGATCCCAGCCCTATCAGTTCACATAAATCCAAATTGTAGCATATTTAGTACCATTTAGTACTTTAAGTTTCAATTTTCAACACTGTCTCAATCCTGTATAAGTTTTGTATCTCAATCTAAATAAACTTAGTACAATTTAGTACACATTCTAAATTTAAGTTTTCCATCTCTATCAATTCACTCTGATCTAAACTGTACCAAATTTAGTACCATTTAGTACACGAAATGACAAATTTTCAAAACTACCGACATATTTCAATCCTGCACTCCAACAGTAATATTAATTTAATCAAAATTTCAGGATCTCAACCCTATCCATTGGTACCATTTAGTACTTTTTGTTTCTATAATTAAACTACGTTAATCCTACACTTCAAAAGTAATTTTAATTCCAAAATTCTGGAGTCCAACTCTATCCACTTAATCAAGTTGTACCAAATATAGTACCTTTTAGTAATTCTATATTCTAAAAGCAACCATTATTCCAAATTTTACGTTTCCAGCTCTCTCCGTTCACCAAAAATCCAAATTGTACCATATCTAGTGCCGTTTAGTACTTTTCGTACACACAAATACGAATTTCCATAGATATCTCTATAGCTCAATCTTCAACAGTAATCAGAATTCCAAATTTCAGGTTTGAAGCTCATCCGTTTAAGCAAAATTCAAATTATACTATACTTAGTACGATTTAGTACTTTTCGTACCAATAAGGGCGAAATTTCAAAACTACCTCAAATCTACACTGCAACTGTCATTTTAATTCCCAATTTCAAGACTCCAGCTCTATATGTGAACCGAAATCCAACTTGCACCAAATTTAGTACCATTAAGTACTTTTCGTACATTATGTACTTTTCACAGAGGTACGATTTTTTAAAGCTGCCTCAATCCTGTATTCCAACAGTAGTCCTAATTCCGATTTTCAGGATTCCATCTATATACACTCAACTAAATGCAAATAGTACCAAATTTAGTACCATCTAGTACTTTTTAAAAAACATAAGTACGAAAATCTTAAACCATTTCTACACATCAACACCACTTCCCAACCTGTATTCTATATAAAATTTCAAGATTTTAGCTATATATGTTCAATATATGTAGAATTAGAACTAAATTTAGTACTTTTAGTACACTTATAGGTCGAACTTCCAAAAACCCTTTTGTACATCTTTCTAACTTTCCATCAGTGACCCACATTCCAAATTTCAGAATTCTAGCTCTTCCCGTTCGCCTAATACAAATGTACAAATGTAGCTGTTAAAAAGAGTCAATTTTAATATAGTCTTGGATTCTATGTAAAATATCGGATTTTTTTATTGGGTAGTGGAATTTATTTTTTTAAATCTAGTCAAAAATGTCTACACCTCGCAACGCTAATAATATTATGAAAATTGGCTTCTTGATTGATAAAAAATTTATACCTTCCAAAGATTTATATATTTAATACAGATCTGGCATTCAGAGGGAATCGGCGAATATGACCGCAAAGACCTTAGAACCGAAGTATTACTTAAGTGACTTTTCGTAGGACTAACAATGGTAGCTATGAAACAGGACCCTAACGACTTTCAAATATACGAAAATTCTCATATTAGTCAAACGATTAATAAATGTCTGTGAAACAGTCAATAGATTCGATTTTTTGCCTTTATTGTAAACTTTTCTTGACATGTCATTAATTTCACATTGACATCTAAGCAATATTTTTTGTAAAAATCATCCCCCCTCTCTTCATACCATTTCAACTATGGGAACCTTCTTAGAGGAGCAAAAAAATGGGTGATTAGTTATTATTGTTTGTAATTTTTCTGCTATAATACAAAAAACAGGTCAGGCCTACATATGTACCTACACTGCCTTTGGCAAACAGTCATTAATTTCTACTTCTTCTTCGTCTTCTTGTCTTTGTCGTCTTTTTTTGTGCACAAATAAAGGCGACTTTTCAAGAGGTCGGTCGTCTCCTCATTTTTAATAACAAATCTCAGCCTGTAAAATAAAAAACACAATATTCTCACCAGAAGAGAATAAAAAACCCAAACCATATTTGTAAAAAATTAGACGAAAAGTAGCAACAACACTGGCAAAATTTGTAAAGATGTCAAGTTGGCCATTGTCTAATCGGCAGCACAACGAAACGTCTTTAGAAAAATTACATTTTACACAATTTTTAACACGACCGGACGAATTTCCCATCATATAGAAAAATAATCCGAAATATATCACGTTCAATTTTCTGTAAGACAGCAGAGAATTGGTTCCCATGGTTGGTAAGGGAGGGCATCATTGGATGAGGAGGGACGGACAGGTTGGCCAGTAAGACAAAAACAAGCAAAAAAGAAAATTCAGGTGAACTCTCCACAAATGATGACCAAGAGGAGTTGAGTGCGTTAAATGGCAAACAAACACACGAAAACGTGTTCTAATTGTCTCGAAGTCCTGGCGATTTATTCGTGTCAATCCCAAAGAAGATCGCAGAAAAAAACCCACAAAAAGTCACAAAATAAAATAAGGTGTTTCCAGCGATTCTCACACGCACACGATTTAGTCGATGAATACCTGGTCCTCTTCAAAACTGACCAAGCCAGGACATTGTTTGTGTACCAAGCAAGTCCTTCATTATGTCTGTTTGTCACCTCAAATTGTCCTTTGTTGCCACCACAATCCGCTTGTATATTTGCAACAATGCGCAAAACTGACATGATTTGACAGTTTGAACGACTTATTGATGGTGTCGGGTGTGGCGGGTGTCGTTGTTGGTGCTCATTTACAATTATTGCATGAATATTTGTCACAAAGGTAGTAGAGAGTAGTAGCAGGTTACAATTAGGGTTTTTTTTCCAATTGTTTGTCGTCATTCTCGTCCTGGGACAGGGGTTTCACGTTCTTCACTAGTATCGTATTTTCCATTCTAATTTTACGTGACATTTTTCTTGTTTTTGCCTATTCAGATTTTTAATGATTTTTTGGAATTGCATTGATTAGTGTCCTCTTGAATAGTTTTGTCCTGCTTCTTTGTTTTTGGCTGTCTAACAACAATACAATGTTTAATAGGACACTCCTATATTCAATGACTATAATGAGAAGACCTGTCTTGATGAGTTCTCTTTGTTTTGTCGTTTCTTATAATTGTGCAAGATTTTGGTTTGAATGCCATAAAATGCGAATTTTATGAAGATTAATGGGTCATATTTTAAAAACGAAGTGACATTTTATTATTAAACAATTTCAATTGTTCTGATTTGGCAATTCTGCAGAAATACAAGTGGATTTTTCAAATGATAGTTAAAAAAATATTTTTTCTGAAGCTATTAGGTGGACTACTATACTTGTGGTTTTTTTAAAGAGAAAAAAATTAAGGACTACCATATGGCTTGGAGTTTTAAAAAATCAAGGACTTCTACTATTTTTTAATGAATAAATTCCCAATGACTATCATTAGGCGTGGACTTTTTAAAGATTTTGTAAAGAATATTTTTTCAAGCACTACCAAAGGCGTGTATTTTTCAAAGAATATTTTTTCAAGGACTACCAAAGGCGTGGATTTTTTAAAGAATAATTTTTTAAAGTCTACCAAAGGCGTGTATTTTTAAAGAATATTTTTTTAAAGTCCACCAAAGGCGTGGATTTTTAAAGAATATTTTTTTAAGGTCTACCAAAGTCGTGGATTTTTAAAGAATATTTTTTTTCAAGGACCAACACAAGGCGTGGATTATTTAACTAATATTTTGTTCAAGGACCAACCCAAGGCGTCGATTCTTTAAAAAATATTTTTCAAGCACTACCAATGGCGCGGATTTTTTAAAGAATATTTTTCAAGCACTACCATAGGCGTGGATTTTTTAAAGAATATTTTTCAAGCACTACCATAGGCGTGGATTTTTTAAAGAATATTTTTCAAGCACTACCATAGGCGTGGATTTTTTAAAGAATATTTTTCAAGCACTACCAAAGGCGTCGATTTTTCAAGATCTACCAAAAGCGTGGATTTTTCAGGATCTACCAAAAACGTGGATTTTTCAAGATCTACCAAAAGCGTGGATTTTTCAAGATCTACCAAAAGCGTGGATTTTTTAAGATCTATCTGCAGGCATGTATGTTTTAAAGAACATTTTTTTCTATCGGTAGGCTTGGAGTTTTTAAAGAATATTTTTTAAGGCGAGGATTTTTAAGGAATATTTTTTTAAGGATTATCATATGGGGAAAATTTGTCAGGAATATTTTTTAAGGACTATCATAAGAGGAAAATTCTTAAGGAACATTTTTTTAAGGACTATCATAAGGCGTGGATTTTTAGCGAATATTTTTTAAGGACTATCATAACGCGAGAATTTTAAGGACTATTAAAGGCGTGAATTTTCTTAACGAGTATTAAGGATGTAGATCTTTTAAGGAATAGGCTTTTAAGGGCTTACTATAGATGTGGATTTTCGAAAGATTTGTTTAAGGACTATCCTATATAAACGTCGATTTTTTTCTAAATACTTTTTCAAGGACTGACCTCTATAGGCGTGGATTTTCTAAAGAGTATTTTTAAGGCCTACTATGGATTTTTTTAAAGAATAGTTTGTCTATGACTATCAATTGCTATCTTAGACCAAGATATTTTGAAAATATTTCATCAAGGACTATCCTACCCCTGGATATTTTTAAAATATTTTTTTCAAAGGCTATCCTAGGCCTAGATATTTGGAAATTATTTTTATCAAGGGCTATCCTAGATAAATATTTGGAAAATATTTTATCGTGGGATATTCTAGACCTGGAATAATTGTTTTAAGGACCACCGTTAAGCGCCAATTTTTTATATACTATTTTTTTCTTGCCCTACTGTAAGCGTTCATATTTAAGAATTATTTTTTTTTTTAAGGCCTACTATACGCATGGATTTTTTAAAGACTGTTTTTTCAATGGCTAGGCCTGGATATTTGGAAAATATGTTATCAAGGGCTAACCTAGACCAGAATATTTGGAAAATATTTTTTCAAGGGCTGTCCTAGATTTGGATATTTTGAAAATGTTTTTCAAGGGTTATCCTAGACGTGGATATTTGGAAAATAGTTCTACAAACACAAAGGCAACATGCGAGTTTAACTTTCTCGTCCCAATCATACAAGACAGGAAATTGGAGAATAATCATCTGATATGAGAAGAAAATTGAGATATTTGGGACTTCAGTTTAATTCGTCAAAGCATCGAAATCCTCAGGAATCTAGGGCAAATATTATCCATTCAGTGAAATTCAGAACCCATGATCGATATCTTCGGTTAACAAAACTTCTTTTTTGGGACTTCTTTAAGCTTTAAGAGCAAGCCTTCTTTAAGCTTGGTAAAGCGAGGATTATTCCTGAACATTCAAATGGAGAAGTCCGAAAAAATAACAAACTCAAGAAGTGTGTTTATTGAAGTGCAAATGATTGAGGTAAACCTCTATCGGAGTGAGAATTAAGTAATGACTTTGATGGTATATGGTATATAAACCCACTTGTGGCAGATTTATAGATGTCTTTCTTGGGAAGTCTGGCAAAGACCAATATTATTTTAAACACACACATTTTTAAAAAATATTTTTCCATAGTCAACGAATTTTTAATCATAGACAGAGAATTCCGACCTAGGTGGTATAACGTATCACCAATAAAATCGTACTTATATACCATTTTTTGATAATAGTTTTCAATCTTGGAATAAATACCATAAATAAATCCTATAATACGAAACTTACTGCATTTATAAGGACACCTCCAAAGAAACATAAATCCATAGATAAGTGATGTCTCTAGTCACTACTAGACAGCTAACATCGTCATTTCATTTCACTTGCTCTAAAGTAATACGAACCAAAAATAAATTAAAAGGACACAAATTACCCTTTGTCCCCATTCTACTATCATTATTAGTGTATATTTACGTTAAAATCGTTCCGATAGAACATCCTTGTTTCTACAAATTTCCCATGGTAAACAGAATCGTCAAAAAAATTTAAAGGACATCAAAATAGTCGACGACCGAAAATCATCAATGGCCCATTAGAGTAGAAAAAGAAACACTATAATTTATAGGATATCTAGGCTATCGTAAGCAATTTTACTAAAATTAGTTGTTTTTGTTGTCGAAATCTTATCCTTCGCCTTTGTGGCTAATAGCAACAACACAAACAGCATCCAACAAACATCATCATCATTAGAGCTGAATCATTTTATTTTACACAGAGTCCTTTTTTCTTCGGTTTCTAATCGTCTATAAAACCATAATCTAGAACAGAATCTAGGCCAAGAAATTTTCCCACAATCCAAAATACAAAAACAAATCTAGAAGCAACCTTTAAGAAAGGCCAAAAGGAAGAAGGAGCTCTAAACGATGAGGACGTTAAAAAATGAAACCAATGCCGCCGCCATCGTCGCTTTCAATAGAAATCCATTTACTGCAAAAAAATGAGATGAAACATCCTTGAACGACAAGGACCCCAAAAGACAGCAAACAGGTACAACGACGACACCATCCAAATCGACCATGAAAAACAGGAACAACAATCAGCTGATTTACGCACTCTCTTCGACAACAAGAATACACGAGAAACCCGATCGATCGAGTTGTATTAAAAACTAATAAAAAATAACAACATTAACGCAGCAGCAACAACAACAAGTGAAACATCATCGACAAATTTTATGGAAGAAACAAAACAACAACATTATCATGATCATCCGCATCCTTGCCGCCACTGCCACCACCGACGTCCCCATGTCTGTCCGTTTTCTTATTGTGCTAATGCCGATGGTGCTGCTGGATTGGCACCCACCAACAACAAAACCACGAATCAGAGTGTGCGCAAAGTGCACCGAGACCGAGAATGCACGTGTAAGGAACGAGTTTCTATGTAGGTCCTATGGCAGGATTCAGCTCAAAATTATATCGTGTGTAAGCGTGTGTGTATTTGTTGTCCTGTGATTAGAACAACAACAGCAACAAAAGACGTCAACAGTTTTTTTGTGTGTGAAACACGAAAAGGCGAGACGATTAATAACAACAGGTATCAGCCCCGAGGAAAATAAGAAAATGCGAACAAATCTTCGAGTCAACAACAAAAATCAGCTGATTACATTGAGGTCAAAAAAGGTCACACACACACACTGAGAAATCAGCTGATTACAAGCAAAACAAAAACAACGCAAAAAATAGTGTATCTATGTATGAATGTGTGTGTTTTTGTGAGCTATAAAATTTGTATTGATTCCTTGAAAACAGAAGAAAAAGGAACAGGTCCCATTTATTTTTTTTTCTTTATCATTACTGTCGTGTTTGTCTGTGGGAGCGTTAGCTCCTCTGTGCTCTACACTTTATTGGTTTTTTGCTTCGTTTTTATTCGATTGTAATCGTCGTAATATTGTTAGTGTAAAATCATAGAACCCCTATAAAAAATAGTTCCCTACCATTGAATCCCTTTACGAAACTACCAACAAATATGGAACAACCTTAGAAAAAAACTATATCTTTGTTGGTTACAAATTATTGAATTCGGTGGGAAAGTAGTCCCATTTTTCCGTTGTCAGTTATCTAATGTTTACCCACCTATGACCATCGTCATGAAAGGATGTTATTAATTGGATATATTTTCCCTCTCAATATTTTTTTTTTTTTGATTGAAAATTAAACAAAGAGTTTTTATTAGAGAGTATTGAGAATAACAAGTTCCAAGTATTCCGTAACGAACTTCGAAAAATAGATCAATGGCCGTTATGAGGAGTACTTTCTTTAGTGCCAAAATGAAGAATATTTGAGTTGAGATCATTAAATAGTGAAAAAGTCTAAATTATGAACCTAGTATCACAAGATTTCGAAGCCGATAAAAAAATGTAATAAAAATAAGGATGTGTATTTTTTTATTGGCAAGTTTAAGGGGATTTCTATAGACGGCCTTAAAGAGGAAATTTGTATATACGAGCTGAAAGGGGGTCTTGTTTCTAAACTGCTTACATAGACCATAGTAGCATCTGTTGGCCAACACTATCCTTCTCCGAATTTCAAAACTGATGTCATTAGTTTTATTTGTTGTGGTATATAAAATTGTAACTACTATATAAAATTTTTAACTACCTCGAAGCTGTACTTCTCAAGTTCCAAAGTTGGTTCGAGTCCACTGGACGTCTTGCGCCATTGACTGCCAGACCAACTTTGGCAGACTCTTTCTCAATTTGTTCAAAGGTGACTGTTACCGCTCACAATGTTCCACCCCACGACAAACTGGATCTGAATCCTCGATTGGTATTGGAAGGCTTCAATAGGCCCTTTCCGACTTTAACAGCTGACCTCGTATCACTTAAAGATATCCTGCATAGCCCTATTAATTTTGCAGGAATGCGGAACGCAGGCATGGCTTTAAATACCTCTGAACGGACTGTCGAGCTGTCGAATGCGGCTTTACCAGGATTTAGCGCTGAGTGAAAACCTGGTCAATGGTAGATTTGCCACGTTTGAAGCCCCTTGGGAATTGTCCAATAATGTCATTGACCATTGGCTTCAGTCGTTCACACAGCACGCTGGATAGCACTTTATATGCGATGGGAAGAAGACTAATTCCTCTATAATTGATACATATCGTCTTCCCTTTTTTATGCACGGGATACAGAATGGGATAAAGAATCATTGGGAAAGCATTCCTCTAGGCTAATTGTACTAATCAGCTGGTGAATGCTCCTTACCAGCATCTAACCACCAGTCTTGAATAGTTCGAATAGTAATACATCGGCTCCTGCAGATTTATTACTCTTCAGCCGATTGATTGCTATTCTGACCTCAATTGGCAAGGTGGTATACACTATATACCATCGTCTCTCTGGGGTTTTCTTCTTCACCGCCACTATTTGATACCAGAAGCTTTTCAAAATTCTCCTTCAAGATCCTCAACACTTAATTTTCTGTAATTATATATTTTTGGTTCCCAAATCTTTCTACTATAAGATGATCGATTGTTTAATTTATACACGATTAATATTTTCTCGTATGCACGCACCAATTAGCCTTATAGAGTTTTGATCAGGAAACATGACTGAAAGTGGCCGTATTCTGACTATTGTTTTCTACGCTTCGTAGGAAGACTACCTTCATGAATCTCAAGCTCACTTATATGTCTTGAGGGTCTATTGTAACCTCAGCCGTATTAACAAAAATGTGCCTCATCGAAATCCTAGTTTTAGACCCCATGATTCTTTGGACCAAATCCGTTTCAGACAATTTGAAGTCGATTTACAAATGTCTGGCCACTTGGTGCGCACGATAACTCTCGAAGGAATTAACCGATTTCACACTAACCTTGCACGTCGTAATATTTCTTCAAGACTTAGTTCAAGTTCGATGATGGGGAACATCGGTCTACTCCTTCTGATAGCAACCCCACAAAATGGTCAAAATTAAAAAAAAAATAATAATAATTTTATAATATCATGCGAACTGACTAACCGATTTGAACAAAACTTTGTGCAACCTATTGTCTATGTCAAGCCTAGATCAAGTCCGAAGATGGTACCTTCCGTTTATAAATTTAGTGAACTGAATCTATTTGAAACAAACTTTACACAACCTATTATTTTTGCCAAACCCAGTCCGAAGTGGAACCCGTCGGTCTTCAACTTCTGGTACCCTTTCCACAAAAGTGTAAATATTTCTTCATAATCTTGTAATCTTTAATGTGGTTATTCAAAAAGACTTTATTCTCCGATGGTCAGCTTAAATCGATTTCGGATTTACTTTAAGAGGTATCTGATACCTTAAGGGGAGGAACTGATGGGAACTGATTTTTTGAGTAACCTCCGTGAACTCCGTTTCACGACTGAAAAATATATCATTTATATATCTAGATATGTCTCGCAGATATAACCATATTCCTCCAAATCTTCTGTACATGTTGTAATTAACGTTTGTAGTCTACGTCTACAGTTAACGACTGCCAAGTCTGCTTCTATACCATAAACTAACACTTCTGATAACGCCGGATTTTAAATAGAGGATTAAGATTGGATTGAGATATATTAATAATAATAAACATATATTCAATATATTCAATCCCTTTCTTATCCTGACAAAAATGTCAAGAAAATCCAATCGGATATTAATTTCCAGACACTAGGTCGTACAATATTTTTAACATCTGCAAATTTTTAACATCTGTCATTGTTATTTCAGAGGTAATTTTTTACATAAACCTTGCACGTGCTTAACTATTATCATATTAGTCCACTAAGAAGAAAGTAAATTTTTAACATTTTTCTGTCAATATCTGGTCAATGGTCACTTGAACTGCATAACAGCATGTCAAGAGTGGACCCTTGCCGCGTTATCGCAACTAAACTCAAAGGTGTTCTTGTTTTTTTTTTACATATTTCCAAGATATTTTTCTTTTGCATTGCCTCAAACATCACACATGACAAATGTTAAGTGGAGTTGGAGAAAAAAATAGCACTTTGCAACAATGTTGCACATATGCAACAGATTACATTGAATGTGTGTGGGTTATTACTTCGCTGGTGTGATCAAATATTTGCTAAAACACACATTTCGTTAAGCAGCACGAGTGTGTGGCACCCCATTCTCAATTTGCTTGCTCAAAGGTAATCTCATGTTTAACAAAGGATTAAACATTGAACCCCGGACACTTTATGCGGACACTGGAACAATGGGTCTCTTATCAGCTAAGTGACCGACCAAATATATCCGACCAACAGGCGTCACTTCAGGAAAAAAAACTCACACAGCATACATAGCAGTCTATGATAAAGCCCGAGAAATTGTTGTTACACGATGTAGATACATTGTTCACCAATACCATCATCCTAGAAACATTGTACGAGTATATTTTGTTGGGAGGTAAAGCGTGTTGATAACAAAATATCAGCATGGCCAGAATTCAATTTGTTTTTTGGGTGAGCTATGCCCACTTCTTATCACCAGGCATTTTAATTATCCCGCCAAAATTTATTTGTTTGTCTTTGATTTTTTTTTTTCATTCTTTGAAAAACTGACAGAGAATCACGTTGTTGCTGATTGCATGGTTAAGAAGGATGTTGGGGAGGAGGCGAGAAAAAAATCGCCGGTTATATATTGACAAATTGTTTGCTTATTTGTCCAATTGCCGGAAATTGCATATAAGTGCTAAAAAACAGTCAATGGCATTTTTTGTTCGTCTTTTCCCTACGTCTTCTTTCAGTAGCGCCATGTGTGATAGTGGTGGTCCGCATTGTGTGCGGTAGGTAGGTACAATTTTAACATGTTGGCACCTCTCGGCAGGGACGTGCTTTTTTCCCGAAAAGGGCCAGCATGACAGATGTAACCACAGTGGTCAGATATTGGCTTTAATTTTGATAAAAAAAACAATCGGGGTAAATTTTGTTTCAATGTTGAAAAGACCAACGCCCAAATAGGCGTGGATTTTTTAACAAATGTTTGTTCAAGACCCAAATAAGCTTGGATTTTTTATAGAATATTTTTTCAACGACCAACACAAGGCGTGGATTTTCTAAAGAATTTTTTCATAAGGCCCTAATAGACGTGGATTTTTCAATGATTTTTTTTTTTTCAAGTAGCCAACACACGGTGTGGATTTTTTAACGAGTTTTTTTTCAAGGCCCTAATAGGCGTGGATTTTTTAAAAAGTTTTTTTCTCAAGGCCCTAATAGGCGTGAATTTTTTAAAGAATATTTTTTCAAGTAGCCAACACAAGGCGCGGATTTTTTAAAAAATATGTTTTAAAATCCAATGTGTAGATTTTTTAAGGAATATTTTTTCAAGTAGCCAAGACAAGGTGTGGATTTTTTAAAAAAATATTTTTTTCAAGTAACCAACACAAGGCGCGGATTTTTTTAACGATTTTTTTCTCAAGGCCCTAATAGACGTGCATTTTTTAACGAATTTTTTTCAAGGAGCCAACACACGGTGTGGATTTTTTAACGAGTTTTTTTCTTAAGGCCCTAATAGGCGTGGATTTTTTAAAGAATATTTTTTAAGTAGCCAAAACAAGGCGCGGAGTTTTTAAAGAATATGTTTCAATACAGAACACTGTGATCTATCCAACCCTTTTTTTATTAATGACGGACGTAAAGTTGTCAATCAAAAATAATAATAATTCACATGCCTGGCAAGAATATGGAAAACAAGAACAACAACAATCGCCGATACATTTTATTAAGCAAATAAAAAGAAGCCCATTCGCAAATAAGCAGTATTTAATTTCAATTCCCTTTAAATGTTCTGCATGCCCCCAGCCGATGTTGCCGCTGCCGGTTGGTTGGTATCCCAAGTGGAGACGATAAACTTGTCAAACTACTAACCAGCCAGCCAGGCAGTCAGTGTGTTATCATTCACTTTGGGAAGTGGATGTTTGTGTTTGGATGGTTGTCTGTCTGTGTTGGCACTTTTTTAAGGTTTTTGTTGTTGTTCCTTTTTTTTTTGCAATTTTTTTTCAACGTTGACTAGAAGCAGGTTTTGATTTTCATTCATAAAAATTATGAATGAAATTTATTTTGTTTGCAAAAACTTTTTTTCGTCTTCGTTTTGTTGTTGTTTTGTTGGAGTGTTGGCTGGCAGTGCATTTAAGAATGCAGTTATTTTAGGATTTTCAAATTAATTGTTATCTCTGCTCACACCGAAACAAATAAAACGGCATAATGTTCATTATAATTGGCGGGAAGTTAATTTCTTATCGTTCAGTATTGCCCCCATAAATATGTCGTAAATATATATTTTGCGTACATTGTAAAAAAATGTTGCAATCGACCTTGAATGAAAAAAAATGCAAAATCTCATCTGTAAAGAATTTTGTTTTTCAATTTGTGAAATTTAGAAAAAGTAACGTATTTTATTTTTATCTGCATTTTGAGTCATTTATTTGTGCATTTTTTTTAAGATTATGGAAGCTGTGTTGGGGATTTTGTGGTTATACTCATGCTGTAGAAAAATATTTCAAATTTATTTGCAATAACAATTTTACCAGCACCCATATATATCTCTAAACCACAACCAGAATTCCAATTCAGTCCATTTCCTTTTAGTTAAAGTCATTCTCCTCCTCTTTATGGCATTTAATTATTTTTTAATCTATTTCGTGGTTTTTCACGGCACCATAACCACCGATCCGGGAGTCTGTGCTAGCCACAAAGATGTCTGGTTGTGATTTTTTCTTCGTCTTAATCTCGTTGGAGACATTGACTTCTAAGAAAAAGGAGGTGGTTCTTTACATTTTATGAAAGACGAAAAATAAATAATATGTCAATTAAAAATAATAGTAGTGGAAATATATTAAGTTGGGGAAAGAGAAATCCATTATTTTTATATGAACTATATGACTTTATTTAACATGCTTCGGAATGTCCGTTTTGGGCCACATTGCATCTTTGTGTTGTATGATTTGTTGCTATTGCCTTTCTCATAGAAGTCCTGCTCTCTAAATCTAGTAGTCGATTGTAACAATACTCCCTAATTCTCCTCCTAAAGAAATTTTGCAATGCAAGAAAAAGATGATAACATTTGGTGCCAAGTCCGGACTGTATGGCGGATGCATTAAAACTTCCCAACCAATCTCCCAAGGTTTTTGTAGAGTCACTGTAAATGTGTGTGGCTGACCTAGTGGAAAACGACACCTCTCCTTTTGGCCAATTTTGACCGTTTCTAGTCAATTACAATCTTCAAACGGTCCAGATGTTGACAGTAGAGATCAGAATTTAGCATTTGGCCAAATGGAAGCAACTCATATTAAATACAGGGTACCGAATGCATAGCAGAACCTTCCTGACCGTTAGTTCTGGTTTGGCCACCGTTTGAGGTACTTCACCGCTTTTTGACCACGATCGTTTTCGCACTGCGTTGTCGTATGTGATCCAATTCTCACCTCCAGTCACCATTCTTTTAAAAAATGGACCCATCTCATTCCGTTTGGCCAAGACTTAGCAGATGGAAATTAAATCCATCCCATTTTTTCTGTTAATTGGTGTGGCACCCAAACATCGACCTTTTTTGAATCCAGATTTATGTAAATGGTTAAAAACTGATTTATGGTTGATTTTTAGCTCCTGGGTGATTTTACGACTGCTAACATGCCGGTCAACTTCGATCGTTTCTCCGACATTAGCCATCAAACAAGTCAAAAATTTCAATAACAATTTCACCGAACAGTTTAGCCGACCACATTTTGTGGTACTTGATGTTGTCTATTCATCGACTAAAAAGTCGCATTCAACAGTCCTAACCGATCTAAGGTGTTTAATGTCATATCTGTAGGTAGTCCGATATTTCATCTACCAGTTTTGGAATTCGCAGATGGATAGTGTTGGCCAACAGATGCTACTATGGTCTGAGTAAGCAATTTGGGAACAAGGATACGCCTCGTCGGACCAAACTCACAGGATGAGGCAAGTCTTCAGTGAATATCAGGGTCGAATGAACCACGAGGTATACCATCTATACAGGGGCATCGACATAGTTAGACGTATCGAGCTGCAGCGACTACCGTGGCTAGCCCCAGCTCAAAAGACATATATGGTTCGCGTAGAAGGAAAAGGCCACAAATTCGATGGAAAAATCAAGTGGAAGATAACATATCGAAACATGGTCTCTCAAATTGGAAAACTGCACACAATTGGATCGACGTGTATGCAAATTTTTTTTCAGCTAGGCTTATGGAACAAATGGTCTGTCTCGAACCAGCTAAGTAAGTAAAGTGTAGCCATGTAAGACGCTTTGATGTCTCTTTCAGATAACAGTGACGTTGAATGTCATTCCTGATGGAATGCCTCCTTAAAAAAAATAAAATATAAAATCTGGACTATGGCGTGTTTAAAGTCTCCTCCAACTTAAATTAAATTAAATTGGTCATTCCGCTGGGAATACAATATATAGCCCCCATATAACGGTACGCTTCCATGTTTCGTTTTCCCAACCGCATTAGACTTTTCGAGTTAGTCGAGGGTAAAAAAACCTATTTGTAGAAAATCTTCAACATAAGTCCACGTTTTGGTATCACCCCATATAAATTTTGGTTTTAGCTCTATGTACAGAAAATCAATGTCCAAGCTTCGAACCCGTTAGAAGTTTCATACCGTGTTCAGTATAATGAAAGTCCTAGCCGAATTTTCAAGCGTAATGCTTTGTAATTTGGTATTTCGTTTTATCAGAGGATACAAAAACTACCAGGTACTCAATTTAGAAAGTAGGTACATTTTTGACATAGTCCTTTGTAATATTTCCACCGATTTTATCAATTATCAATAAATGCGGGAGAATAAAGAAGCTCGACCTGCCGAACATAACGTCAGTTTATCTTTTCTGTATTTGCCCTTCACAAAAATATTTTGTTTTCTTTTTTCTTTAACCCTTTCAGTGTTTTTGTCGAATATATTCGACATTTAAAAATTCTCTCTTTCTTTGCGATTTTTCGGTTATCCTATGTACCGTTAACATTGATGTTTTTGTTTTTGCTGAAAAACAGACGAAACTGTCCGAGGGTTAAAATGAAAATTGTTTTTCTTTCTAAACTCTATGCCTTTATATGATTTTAAGTACAAACTTTTAGATTTTTATTCCGACAAAAAAATTTTCTGACACTGAAAGGGTTAAATATAATTTGTAATTGGAAAAAGTCCCCATATCTTTATTACAAGGGGCTACATGGGCTATTTTTATGCGATATTTCAACAGGTATTTGTGTATTGAATTTTGAGATTTATGACCTGTCTTCTTGATATATTAAGACAATAACATAGTCATGTAAAATGAGAAAAATACACTATAGAGGGTTTACGCCTCTGGATATTCGCTTAATATGGGATAAAATTGTATAAATTCTTATAAAAATCGAATGTACTTGTTTGTTCAATTGTTCTTTATTATTTGACAATTGTTAGTACCAAACAATAACTTTCGCTTTATATGGACCAAACAATCACTGTAATTCTTTCTAAAAATCCCTTATATACTTTTGTATTTATTGCAATGGGCTGGAATAGGGTGTTAATTGCGTGAGATTTCAACAGGTATATGCATTGAATCTGCTGATTTATGAGTTCATTTCGTGATTTATAGAAAGAAAGATTAAGACAATAAAAGGATCGAGGGTGTCTTACGAAGAAAATATATTTCAGGGACATTTTGTATGACACAGTCTAATAGAAAATAGAAACAATACAAGTGTGTCCTATATGACTATGTGGAGGGAGTTTATTAGGTTTTAGTAAAAAATATTACAAAGTGCAAAGTTTGATTTAAATAGGACACTCTATGACCTGAGGAAGACCTTCAAACATAACCTGCATTATTATTAATAACCATAGGATGGAGCATAATTTTTGACCATTCGATAATATATTCAAGAATGAAGTAAATATTATCAATGAACATCGATATATACTTTCCCTGCACATTATTTACAAATATGAATACATTCTCAATTTCCAGGAAATCTTGGCCAGAAATCTATAAAAATATATTATGAAATATGAGTTAACATTGTGATCAAATTTTTGTCTAGACCCTCAGACACACAAACAACTAATTTCCACATGAAAGCACCACAAACAACAACCAAAAACTCATTGAAGACAATATTATTGTTAGTCAACAACATTCCCATGCCTTCAAAATTCCTTTGCCAAGAATTATCACAAAAATTGATTTTTATATCTCTTTGTGAATTATGGCCAAGACAGAAAAAATCACAAATAGAAAACCAACAAAAAATATTGTCTCACAATTCCACACACCCTTAGCAGCACAATATAACAATAAATTCTAATAAAAAAATCCTTCCAGTAAACCTTCTTTTAACACACAATTCTCCCACAGACAGACACAAAATTCGAAATGACAAGGACCTGTTTCACAGAATCAAACTGAAGGCTTACTATTTTTTGTTGTTGTTATTATTTTCTTGGTTTAAATCAGCTGACTTGACTATATGACCTTTACAACCTCAAAGTAATCAGCTGATGTTTGTTGTTGCTCCTCAATGAGTTGTCGTTTATTACATTGCTATGTTGTGGTGGTACCTGTTTTTATTAAATATCTCACCCTGAGATTTTTATATCCACACTTGCGACTCGATTTATGCACGTGCATTCATTCCCTGTAACGTATATATGGGAATTGTTGTTGGTCGTTGCTTTTAGTATATAATAAAAAACGGTTGTAAATAAATTCGGCTTTAGAGGATGTGTCAATGATATTTCACTTGTTGCCGCAAAATTGATCCTTTAGTATTCTTTACGCATTAGTATTGGTTTTACCTGCCGAAATTAATTCTAAAGTTTCCAATTTGAATTATATTGGGGAATAAAATCAATTAAAGGCATAAAACCACTTTACCATGGTATAATAAAAGATGGGTAAGGATTTTTTTAGTATAAATTATAAGGATAACATTACAAATGCGTTTTATGGATTTACTGTTAAGAAATATTTTTTATTATGAATATACTTTTATTTCAGATACCACCGATAAAAAATTAATAAGTAGGGGAGTAAATATTCCGTCCCGCAACCAATTTTTCTTATATGCCAATCATATTCTTTATCTGCGTAAACCAGATCAGTTGTCGACAAAATTTACATGAGTGAACATGTTTTCGCAGTGCCATTGTAAACATTTAATTATAAAACATAAACTTTTATAAGGCTTGAAAGAAATAAGTGTTCAATGGTGCCCCCTCTCCCCTAATATCTATGGCACGATGATAGCGGGCGAACTGATGGCTTAGCCGTCATAAAGGTACCTGGTCCCCTGATGTTCAATTGCCTGATATTGTTTTCATTAATAATTCGACCTCAAAAAAAGAATTCGTGGGTCTATCGAGGATATAGGGAAGCCGCTTTATCGTATATTTGCATATGCTCGCTACTTCGTTAGCGAATGTAGGGATTATTAGAACATATTAAATTATATTATTTTTGCCACAGAAAACTACATATATCAGAAGAGCTAAACATCCAATATCGACCATATTAGTATCATTTAGTACATTTGTTTTCTTATTGCACGTA
Organism: Musca vetustissima; assembly: GCF_032173495.1. Lineage (NCBI taxonomy): Eukaryota > Metazoa > Arthropoda > Insecta > Diptera > Muscidae > Musca > Musca vetustissima. The sequence goes on from NW_026883620.1 coordinate 50,277, forward strand.
TTTCAAAAAATACCTCCATATCTCAAACCAATTCTGGCCGCATCAGAAATCTAGCTCTACACTAAATTTTGTACCTTTTATTACATTTTTTACTATTGCATTTTTTACTCGGGACCATTCGGCACATTTTTAGTTCTCTATATCTCAGTACTTTTTCGACAGATATAAAAACTTTATGACTGATTATTGTCCTCTGATAAAAATTAGTACCAAAAAAATATAATAAATTAGTATTAGTTAAAAATTTTTACTGTTTTGTAAACAAAGTAAAATGCGGCGAATGTCAGTCTGGTTGTAATGCAGATCCTCTAATGGTTCGATTTTAATATGCGAATCAATGTTTGACTTTTAAGGCTATATTTTTTAGCGGCGGGCGTTGACGTCTCAAGGCCACACACACGCACCATCAGAAACCTATGGATCAATGCTAGTGATGTATAATGAGAGCTTTATAT